>NW_028281605.1:600000-693519 GCF_059751285.1 Brachycentrus maculatus | reverse complement strand
TAATTCATGATTTCTTGCATTGTTGTATTTGTTCCTTGGTTTCGGGCACTCGCAGAAGAGATGCATGAATATGGAAGAGGCGAAGATTGTTTGCAAAGCAGAGTGGTGTTGCATTCTATTCTCTCTGCCTACCCCAGCGGAAAAGCGAAAGCGGCATGATGGTTACATAGTTAGTTAGTTAATATGCTAGAATATTTAATTTTTTGTTTCGGCATTTACTTTGTGGTAAGTAATGATGATATTATTAAAGAAACATTTTTTCCCCACTTTAGTTTTATTTTTTTGACGACTAGTTTCGGAAGCTAAGCTTCCATCTTCAGGTCTAAATGAAAGCTAAAGCATAATAAATAATTGACTGTTCTATAAATAAGGAAAAGGGTAAGATAGGGGAAGGCGTTTCGTCAAGGGGGTGGAGTTTGAAAATAAAGGAAAAATGGAAAGCAAAGGTGAAGAATTTTGAAGTAATATATTATTTATTAAATCATTTTTAGAAATTAAGTTTTTTTGGATTTCAAAATTTTCTCGATAATTCAAAATTTGGATTTTTTGGAAATTTTGGATTCAAGAGTGGAATGAGTGATTTGTATATATGAATGTTAGAATATATTAAAATAATATTTCCATTCCAAGGTAAAAATTATTCAGATATTCTCAGAATATTTTCAGCATTATTTTAAATTATGAGGCCAGAATTTAAACATTATTAAATGCAGAAAAATGTCAAACAATAAAAAAAAATTAACCTAAATAAAACACACCATAAAAGTTTTATTGAATGAAGTTAAAAAAAATCTAAACTTTTTAAAAAATAAATATGCTTAATATTTTTGTGATTTCTTTCCAATAATTTATATCCTGAAGAATATCGCATAATTTATTTTGAAAGACATCGGACAATAAATAGTATTACAATATACAAGTACAATACAAAATATTCTGATTTATGACTCGATTAATTCAAAATTCCTTGCATTGTTGTATCTGTCCCATGTTTTCGCGCACTCGCAAAATTTCGCGAAGTAATCCGGAAATAATTTCGAGGAATTGGCATTATTTTCATTTCGCTTCAAGAAAGAAAAACTTGAGTGGCCGTAAATTTCATTTTGGACATAAAATGCCCCTGAGACGACCAGCAGATCGTAAAATTCTTTTATTGAGATGTAAATATGATTTTTTCACTCAAAGGTCTGAGATAGCAAAATCTTTGCGGTATTTTTTTAAGATACATTAAAAAAAATATTCACAATGATCTTTTACTATAATTGTTCATTTTTTACATTTAATTTGATTTTACATAAAGTTTAGTGTCCACCATTTGTTAAGCCGCAACCATTTTTTTCTAAACCCAGTTAAAATTTTACGTAGGTAATTGATTTTTTTCTTTGCACCGGTTAACATTAATTTTTTTTCTTTAAAATGATTGAATTCAAGGCTTTGAAAAGAAAAGAGTTGTTGAAAGCTAAAAAAATATTAAACAAATTTATTTTTACTTATATTAATAAAAAACTGTATACCAAAAAATCTATAAAAAGATTTTTTTCGTGAAAAGCTTGACATGAAGTGAGTTTCGTGAAATCTGTGTTTTAGAAAAAGCCCTGGTTATTTCTTTTAATGAATAATACTGCTCTATCTTAAGTTATTTAAATCTGCATATGAGGTTTTTTTTATAATTTGTTTTATCAACAGAAAGAACCATTTTGAAAATAAATATTATTAAACCAAACAAACAAAATTTTCGGGAAGTTTTGAGGTAAAAGCACTAAAGCTTCGAAACATGTTAGAAAATATGGCGACAGTTTACTTGAGATGTGAAAATATGGTAATATAAGCAGTCATTATGAATGCATTTGAGAATCTTGCCCAACTAATTTGTCGACACTTTTAGAAATAATAATCTTGGAAAGATTTGAATTATTCATAAGCTAAGAATTAAATTTCCAAGGTTTGGTAAACACTTTAAATTGTTTCTAGGAAAACGAGAATCCAAAGATTAAGACTTTGATAATTTAGTATTCAATATACAATGTATACGTGTATATATATATATATATATATATATATATGGTTTATATATATATATATATATATATATATATATATATATATATATATATATATATGTATATATATATATATATATATATATATATATATATATATATATATATATATATATTTATATATATATATATATATATATATATATATATATATATATATATATATATATATATATATATATATATATATATATATATATATATATATATATATAAATATATATATATATATATATATATATATATATATATATATATATATATATGGATGAACCATAAATGAATGTAGATGTAAGTGCAAAATTTTTAATATCTTAATAAGTAATAAATAAGTTAATCACCGATTGCTTTCAAATTTTCACACAACGTGTTATTCGACGCACGCGTTTTAAGTTCAATCTTATGTCTTCAATGTTACTTAAAACAATGAAAAGTGTTTTTCAATAGGTTTTTTACCCTCGATGGGAGCGCCATCTCTTGAAAGTAATAACAATACACGCGATACTTATTGCTCATGGTGGACACTTCTTTTGAGAGCTGCTAGAATATTGTGTTGTAATTTAATCAATTTAGAAATGTGTGTATAGATTTTCTTTCTTTTCTGTTTTATTAGATTGAGAAACATAGATGTGTGGTTGTGTACAGCTAGTAAAAAATAAAGATTTCGCAAACATATTTCCACATTTTTTCCAGTTGAAATCAATCTCAAACTGCAGAAATTAATGTTTGAACTGGTGTTAAAAGAAAAAATATTTTCTAAGTCAACATAAAAATTCCCGTCCTTTGGAGTATCCGATATAATATATTTATTCAATTAATTGACTTCTTTCCCACGAAAATCAAATTTATAAAAAAAATGTAATTCTCTTTTTCTTTGTTCTTTCACAGGAATATAAAATGAAATTTATTTTCCTGCTTTCTTGTACACTTATTGTTCCTTTTGCTTCTAAATTTTTTTAAATGTAATGAAATCATTGTGATTTTTATCGCAGAGTATCAAATAACTAACATATTTCTCTTATATAACACCGAAAAATGCGCCCCTGTCGCTTTCATTTATTTTATTTTTCACTTGGGACAAAAATCAGCAGGTGTATTTGAAAGCAATTTCAAAATTTAATTCCAATCCCGGTTAATAAAACAGCGCTTTCCAAATTGCCAACGACAAACTTAATAAATTATTTCCATCTCCAGAGATTCAGCCGTGCCTAAATTTCCGTAAAAATCTCCATCCGTATTCTACAAGTACCAATCTGAAATTTTCTCTAAAAATACCACCCATTTTCCAACATACGGCTGACCTTTACAAATCCTGAAACCGTTTTTGCTTATTCAATTTATAACTGACTGACTGACTAACCATCACGACGGTTCTACGGGCATCCTGTCCAGGGGGATATTAAATACAAACAATATTTTTGGGTATGTGTGTCCAAATCCTTGTCAATAAATCTGGGTTTCGTCATTTAGGAGCGTTTTAAACATTTTTAAATTTTATCATAGATAAAGAAGAATATTGAATAATTTATATATGAAAGGAATGTGAGGCTGAACAAGGGACAATTAAAAATATTAAGAGGAGTTTTTTAAGGAGGTATGGACATCTGGAGCGAATGGATAACGAGAGAATGAGTAATAAAATATTTGTGGCGAATGTGAGTGGGAGAACATAACGAGGAATGCCAAAAAACTTGGCACAATCAGATCGATCAGAACATAAAATCTGATGATGTCAAAAGTCTGCGTTATCGGAAGGCATGTATTACAAGATGTATGGATGTGAAGTAAACGAGGAGTGTATGTCAGGACAGAAGAGTGTGGCGTTCCATCCATACCTGCCCCTGCGGGGAAATAGCATGATGGTAGTAGTAGTAGTCGTAGTGGTAGTAGTGAATAAAATAAGTTTAGGTATTTACAGGACTGACGTCAACCATGTAAAACCCAGACATCCACATTTTTTTCATTTATATTGAGATGTCAAAATATAAATATGTATGGTTGTATTTATATGTTAAAAAAATTATTGATTCGTGTCCACAAAAATTAATACCTCCACGTGGGTTGAGAAAAAAAAATTCTGTTAATTTATTTCATGAACTAAAGTTATGAAATAAATCAACAGTCAAAAAAGCACGTATAAAAAAAAATGATAGGTAAGTATGTCCTTTTTTCCTTATGATGACCCGTAAAGGTCTAGCAATATATTTTTACAAACGCACCCTCATATAATAAAATCACTGGAACAGAAAAGCGATATTAAGTCCGAATATATTAATTCGACCCCTTTTATAAATAACCTTCTATAAATATCCTCGGGTGTTAATAACATCCCCTTTCATACTAAGTTATAGAGCCTTTACTTTAGCTGGTGTGCTATCCTTATCTTTTTAGCTGGCTATAAATTTCTAAATAACAAGCCAAAAAAAAAGACTTTGAAAGTGCAGTGAAGTCACTTTCAGTACTTGAAATATTGTAAATGAATATCAAAGTTGCAATAAACTAGTGAAAAGTATAAAAATCTTCTTGTGCACGACTTTAATACCCGCTTCACCCATAATGAAGGGTTGATGGTCCTAAGAGAATACATGTGCAAGAAGACACTACTACACATATTTCCCTACATTTTTAATTTGTTTCCAATGGATGTAAATGGACAAATAAAAGTATGGAACAAAGGCCAAATAAAGGATTGAGTAACGATCAAGAGTTAATACTGTTAAATTGAATAAAAGTTTTTAATTTTACGTTTATTATTATCTTTTTTTAAATATTCATGCTAAAATAGATTAAAAAATAATTATGAATAAAAAATATTTAATAAAAAACTCCACTAACAAGACAAACGTGGCTAGATATGTCTTCCCGTTTTTATAAATGGATGTATCTTTGATTAGAAAAAAGACCTATTCAAGATATTTTTTAACTATAAAATTTTGAGCTCGACACGTCTGCTTAGGTGCCGTTCATATACATATTCAAATGCGTGTTACAAACCTAAATATGGTGTAATTTAAACACGCGTGGACACAGTTACAACTAAGGAGTTATCCGGGGACGTGTGTGGTGAGGGAAAATATTGTTTTATTGTAATTTATTACATACATTACTTTCGAAAATGACAAATTTAAATGAGATTTATAGCGCGTTCGGCCATTATTGAGATCTCCAAAACCGCAATTATCTACACCTAAACGAATTGCTTCTCCCAAAATTGAAGCCACACCCTGTTTCAAAAATGACAATTGATTTATTAATTAATATTGAAATATAGTAAAAGTATTTTAAATATTTAATTTAAACACTGATTTGAGTAAAGCGATTTGATAATGCCCTAACGAGGCGAAACAATTGTCACTAATTAATATTAAGTTTTTTTTAAAGTATATAATATTTTGTCGTCTGAAATCAGTGTTCAATTTTAATATTTTAAATAAAATATGGAGCTCTACAAATTCAAAGCCAAATCAATAAATAACCTTTTTTTAAAAGGAATAAACACGCAAAGCTTATAATTTTTATGCTTGTTGACAGATATGATAGCTAGGAAAAGGAAAGTATGTGTGGAAACATATAACAAACACCCAGACCAATTTAAAAATAATATTTTTTGAATTCAATTTGCAATTTGCGGGAATCGAACCCGCAAAGCCAGTTTCGCAGTTGAGTGTCTACCCGACTACACCACGGCACCTGTCATCCTTATTTCATTAAAAAATCTTAAATACAGTCATTATGCACATGAAGTCAAGATCATTTAAAGGAAAATCCTTGCTTCGATCTTTCTATATTTAATAAAAAATACGTTGGAAAAGTGAATTTGTGGTTATGGCTAAATTGACTTACTTCAAAGCGTTAGTAAAATTTAATTTTAAATAAGCGCTACTTATTTTAACAGAGCAGTGCTTTTATCGACAGGTTTTTGATTGACCCGTTGATGGGGAAACCGCTCTTATAAAACTTTTAGTAATCATAATATTTTTTATTAAGTAGAGGTTTTTTAAATACATTTATCAAACCAGAAGTAATGATGAAATGTTTTTAATTGAATGCATTATTTAAGAACACTTTTGAGTTTATTAATGCAAACACGACTAGTTTCAAAAACATTTGTAAATCTCGAAACTAGTCATATTTATATTAAACTTATGTTTTTCTACAATATTATTTCCAAATCAATGAACTATATAAGTTCTTCGGCATTGTTTAAAAAATATATACAAATAAATATTGACGACATAAAGAACATAAAGAAAGTTGTCAAAAAAATCTTTAATCATTATTCACGGTGATTGAAATTAAATTTTAAATAACTTAACACTGAACGATTTTTATTTAAATATTGATTATAGTTTAAAGTACATATAACAATTTCTCAAATATAAAATACAAGTCTGCCTTCGTAGTGTAATGGTCAGCACGCTCGGCTACCGTTCTGGGGGTACCGGGTTCGATTCCCAGGGGGGGTAAAATAAATACAAGTGATTTTTTCACAGTAATATTTATTGAATATTACCATGGACTGGTACCTGAAGCGGCGGGCTGATCACCTTTCCTTCATGTGTAAACGATCAAGATAACACTGCGTTTATATGACACAGTGCCCTATGCACCATTGGGGTGCGTATAAGGGTTTTATATATATATATATACATATATATATATATATATATATACATATATATATATATATATATATATATATATGTATATATATATATATATATATATATATATATATATATATATATATATATATATATATATATATATATATATATTATATATATATATATATATATATATATAAATATATATATATATATATATAAATATATATATATATACATGTATATATATATATATATATATATATATATATATATATATATATATATATATATATATATATATATATATATATATATATATATATATATATATATATATATGAAATACATAGTTTCTTTAAAACATAAAGCTTAATTTTCGATTCAAGTGGCTTTCAACCTTTAACTTATATGTACGTGAAGTAAATCGAAGATTAAGAAATGGTAAATAATTTCCAAGCGTTTTTTTAACCCTATAAAACCTGTTTTCGTTTTATTCAAGGTATTTTTTGTAAGGATACGTTATTGATATGTCTCAAATTCAACCTATCATGATATGGGAACCTACTAGGATATTATATTAATTTTATACACCCTGTACCTCAAATATATACGTTGAAAAAAACAAACTTTAATACAAACAGGGTGACTCAAAATCCCTTCACGAAATCATATTAGTTTATCGTTGCTACCCTCGCGCTACGTCTCTGCAGTAGTAGGAAGAGATTAAAGAATGCTGTATAAATCTACCCTCATACGCTTAAGCTTCCTAACTATTAAACACATTAACATATTTTACATAGAACATTGTCAATACCATAGTGCACTGACCTATAATAGTGACATTTTTGTACATAAGGTATTATTTGAAGGTGAGGTATTAGGTACTTAAGCCAAGGAAAAGGAAGACAGAAAAAATGGTAAGGGCACTCATGATTGCATATGCGTACTTATACAAGTTACTGTTAAGAGGATTTTAATTTTGTATTTTCTAAACTTTTTTCTTGAATTATCATGAAATAAAGGAAATTTTAAAAACTTGTCTTTTCAATGATTCCATATGAAGTTTTTCATATTAACACGATGAAAAACTTTAAACAATAAAAGTTATGGATTTTTAAAACAACACTTTTTTTTGGTTTATTGAGTTTTCCGTACAATTTCATATTCTTATTTATTAAATATAGCATTCCTGGCAGAATAATGAACATTAAAGTATAGCTTTGAGATTCCCGCTAAGATGTACGTGTCCCTGGAGGTTTCGAAATCCAAATATCAGTTTAACTTTGACATTTTTAATATTTTGAAAATAAAATAATTTCAAGCCATAATGCATTTGACACACACCCTGTATCAAATCTTGGATATCGTATGGATAATAGATTTGATAGTTTTTCGGGGTAAACTGGGAAACAGCCTTTCGAGTATAAAAAAATTCTCGTTGAAAAAGCTATCTTTTTCCCTAATGCTTTTACATGAAACCCAGCAGCGGTCCATTGTGTTACTTTTATAAGAAAAAAGGGTTTTTCAAATATAAATTTTTATTTACTTGAGTACCTACCTAGGCAAATATAACATGATCAGGACTAAAGTTTTGTTTACTGGTATTTCTGGGTGGAACTGCATTTTAGATAATGTATAAACAATATTATTTTTGACAAATACAACATATCTAAAAAAGTCATTAAAATGTCAACAGAAAGATGCAAAAAGGTTACTGAGAATGAAGTGAAATTTATTTTTTAATTAAACTTGTAAAATAGGAATTTAAAAAATATTTATATTTTCTTATTAAAAACGACATTATTTACGGGTACCTTACTCTTAATTATTTTTTATTGAAAAACTCTCTTTACCGTTCATTGTTTACTTTGTGTAATACCACTTTTTAATAACACTTATGTACATATTTGTGACTGCCGGTTTCGGAAAATTATTCCATCATCAGGTCATTAAAATAAAATTATAACGATTTGACAATTTACTAAGTAAATTAAACTTCCATTTTTGAAAATATTCCCTTCATGATCATTTGTCGTCTTTCTCCCTTTCAAAAATTTAATTTTTACACAAATGTCGAATCGTCATAATTTTATTTTAATGACCTGATGATGCAATAATTTTCCCAAACCGGTAGTCACAAATAAATGTTTAAAAAGTGGTATTACACAAAGTAAACAATGGATGGTAAGGAGAGTGTAATATTACCACACCACAAATTTATCAATGCTTTTAATATACGAAATATATTATTTAATGATTCAAGAAACGGAACAATTGTATAAAGATGATGTAAATGCTTAAAAAGCTTAGGGATAAGAACCTAATTGCTATTGTACGATAATATTGAATGTGAAAAAATGTGACCCTTGACGACAATGTATACCCCGTTTGCGATAAAAAGCTCCTAAAAATATGAACCCATTTAAGGAAGCCTTTATCAAAGTGATCGACATCTGTTTATTTGGTATCAGTATTCCCCCATCAATCACTTCATTCTCTTATTTCCTGCTAACATCCTCTCAAGTTTCTTCTCCTCACATTCCTGATCTACGAACTTTCCTTTAATGAGTTTGACTCCAGGAAATAACTCCCCACATTCAGCAAACAATAATATCCCTCATATTTTAAAAAGAAAAATAATTCATACCAGGTACTCAGAATAATGACATATTAAAAAAATATATTCCCTACACCCGAGTTAACCAGCTGCCTGACATATCGCTCACTCCTTTCAAGAACGTCATAAATCAAAAATCGTCAATTTTCAGTTGTGCGTGTTTTCGGAATGCCCAAAAAATGTTCTATATCCCAGCAAAAGAGGCATATTTTAAACTTAACATTTACCCGCTATAAGGCAGAAAGTGTTGATTTGCATTTTGAAGAAAAGGTATTGTTTAATTATTTTTTTTTACAAATTGAATATTTTTCAAATGGAGAAAAAACCTTCATGTTAAACCTAAAAAGATCTGTTGCACAGTAAAAAGTTAAATAAGTGGCTTGATATTTATTTTGAATACATTGTATTATATTTTTAAACATTAAAAACGTTCTCCTGAATAATGAAGTTTTTTGATTTATGACGTTCTTGAAAGGAGTGAGCGATATATAAAATAGAACCCACTCGGGGATCCAAAATAAATGATCTGAAAAAATACTTTATGGAAAGATATATATGTAGTGTTTAGTCAATTTTTCTTATTTTGTTTTTACTTTATGTTTTTTATATATTCTCATTTGTTATATTTTCTCACTTTTTATAATGTCTCATTTATTTATTTTAAATATGCTTCTTATCTTATGTTTTTCTCATTTATTTATTTTAAATATGCTTCTTACCTTATGTTTTTCTCATGTATTTCTTTTAAATATGCTTCTTATGCCTATTTATTATACCTGTTTATTGTTTTTATATTTTGACATATATTAGTTTTGGTTATTTTGAAAAAAATCTTTTTTATAACTATATTATTTGTGTTCTAGTCTTGTTAACCTAAATCTCATGTCCCAAAATGAGAAATATAAATTAATCATCGGGAATTTTGTATATTTGAATTATGTTTGTAATATGTCTTGAAAAATAAATAAATAATTAGTTCTTTTCCATTCTTTGTTTTTTTTCAAATCCTTCTTTATATTATCAAATTCCTTTTTCTGTTGTTGTTGTTTTTTTTTTATTATTTATTTTAGTTATTATTTATTTGTTTGTTTTGAAACTACTTTTTTTCTTCAACTCGTACCAGAGAGTGCATAAGACACCACCGCGAATTTGACTTGCTTAACTTGATATTCGTCCAAATGAAGCGATTTTACCTGCTTTTCAGATTTTTGAATCTAACAGAATAATATTTTACCAGATAGAGTTTGATGGTAAGTGACGAAGTTCAGAGAGATTACTGTAACATGAAAAAAAAAATTAAGGAGGAAATAAGGTATAGGGTTGTGGTCCCGTGTTTAGTGTCGCGGACTCTTAAGTCAGAGTTTTTGGGTCCGAATCTACCACAATTTGATACCTTTTTCTAATAATGAGCCGCCTAGGCTCACAAAAATAGTATGAAACTGAAATATTTGTGTAAATATTAAACACACAAATATTTCTTTTTAAAAAAAAGCTTCAATAATAATAAAAATAATTCCGGACAATTTATAACGCGCCACTTTCGTAAAACACTTCCCGAAGGACGCTTAATAAGTAAGCTACTAGGGATGTTACACCTGCATTCGTTTCAGATTATATAAGATATGTGAAATTCCTTGAGAATATAATATACCTACGGATACTGACAGAACTTTTTTGTGTACTTGTGTAGTAGTTGTCCCGATGAAGAGACAGATTCTCATGAAACTGATTCAGTTGAGTTTACATTTAAACCAGAAAATAGTTCAGAGAGGCGTCGCACGTACAAAAAATCTTACCGTTCGTTTTTCCGTCTATATAAATAATTAAGACAATTTAGATGTGAAAGAGACCTCTTCCATTGAAATTCTGGACATTTACATAAGGAAACAATTAACAAACTTAAAGAGGAATATTTTTGCATTTTAAATATGTTTGAAACTCACCTCACGCGATACTCCGAATTAAAAATCAAATGGAAATCTGAATGACCTCCCTTGTCACTAACCCGTTGAAAAAGCATTAATTTTCTTGAATTATACTATAATATAATATAAATGCAGAATTAAATATAGTAGAACCTCGACTGTAGTTTTATTGGGGGTGAAGGCAGTCCAGATAAAGAAAAATTATGTAGTCAGGGGTAGTCAAAGATAGACTGCCACACTCTTTTGTCCTAATATACCATACACTAGGATCCATACCATTTTGAAACCACCAGATTTTCGGTTACGATTGATCTGGTCTTTCCAAGTCATTTGTTACTACTACTTCTACTACCATCATTCCATTTCCCTGTAGAGCTAAGCAGAGGATTGAACGCCACACTCTTCTGTCCTGACATACCATGCACTCCTTACTTCCTTCACGCCCATACATCTAGTCATACGAGACCTCCGATAACGTAGAGTTTTTATATTATTTTTTGACATCTCATCAAAGATGAAGAAGAATATGGAAGTTTGGGCATTTACGGGGCTGACGACCGTCATAGGCTGGTTTAAGTGATCACTAAACACACTTGTAACATTCACTAATACTACCCATTATTGACAACTACACTACTCAAATTCGTGGAAGTTCTATATATATGAACCAATTTAGAACCTTGTCTTGTTTAGAACCTAGTGACTCAAGAGTCACTAGGATTTCACTAGAGACATGTAGTGGTGAGATGAAGAAAAGATTTTTATTAAGCAGAAACTTTAAATTAGTATGTGAGGTCCGAATCCTAGATTTTAATCACACACATTAGAAACACATATGAACCAATTTTGAAACATTGTTTTTGAATCACTAGAACTTCACTAGAGACACCCATTAGTGATTTTTGTCAAAAAATAATATTAAAAATAACTCCTATAATTAGAGATAATCTAGATTTATGAACAAGTATTTGGACACACTCAAAATTTTGAGTATTTACACCACCGGGTTCTGATTGATGTGGTCGTTCCAAGTGTTTTTTGTCATCCTCGTTCTATTTTTTCGTTCACATTTGCCAAATATACTTACTTTCTTAGTCATTCTCTCGTTACTCATTTGCTCCATATGTCCATACCACCTTTTTTTATCTTTTCAATCATCCCTAGTTCTACTTTATATTCCTATGTAATATCTTCATTTTTAATTCTGTCATACAACAATTTTCCACACATTCATCTTCCTGACAGTTCGAGTTCATCTTGGCAGTATGGCCTAAGCAGGATTTTCGAATAACAGATACGTATAAACATTACACCCTTGAAGTTATTATAGCAATATCTCATAAGTTTATGCTGGTGGGGTTAATATATGTCACACCCTGTATATTACGTCATTTGGTGAATATGGGACTTTAGGGGTTTAATCGAAAGCCAAATTCAAGGTTGTATATTAAATAGATTTAGTACGTGCGTACACGAATAAATTAAAATATTTGTTTGCTAAAGCACATTATGTCTTGACACCCATATGATACATCAATTTAACGCAGTGGTTCTGATTTTTTTTTTAATAAAAAGTTTTACTTAGTTAATACCACTATTTCTTTCTAAATCTACTGTGACACGTTTTTCGATGCATTCCGCATCATTTTCAAACACCATATTTTTTTACCGTAAGATTGTAAGATTTTGAACAATAGTTGTATTTACTAAATAAAACTTAGATTAAAAATGGTTAGATTTTACCTCAAAGTAACTGCCGAATCAATTAATGAAAAAGTTCTATATGTAAAATATATATAAAAGTATATATAAAAGTTCAGTCAGGGAGCCTTTTAGATAATAAGGAAAATTTGCGGTATACTAAAATTAAAAATCCAAAAATATACACAGATAACTTTCATCAAAAATAAAACTGATAATTTTTGTACCAGACAAGTTAAAAATTACATTGATTAAAAAAAATACGGAAAAACATAAATACTACATTGAAACCTTTTGCGGCGAAAATTATTTAATGTGAGATATTATGAGTTTGTCATCTATTACGAATTTCAAAGATATAAGATCTTTATGGCTACTCTCATTTTTTCATCTAAATTGCTAAGCCAAATCAACGGTAGGTTCACAAATCAAGGGTCACAAATCCTTTCAATGAACCTAGCATCGATGAAGCACCGTTTGTACGAATTTCTACACATAATTTCCAAGGAATTTTCAATTTTTCTTTGCATGATGATATAGAATCAAAGATATCTTGACCACTGTTGTGAGGTGAGTGCACACAACTTCACCTTGCAAGGGTGCTGCCATCTAGCCATTATATTTGCAACTTAAATCGCACAGTAAATGAGCCAACATTCAATTTTGGTATTCATAATTTCGCGAAGTACTTGCAATAAGCTCGCAAATCACCAGTGCTCCGCGGAGCACTGTTTAAGAACATCTGATTTAAAGCACTAGCGCATATTTAATAAAATGCAATACGATTCAAAACGAATAATATTTATATATTATTTCGAGAAATAAAAATACTTCGCGTTTTGATCCACTCACATTTTTATTAACCAACTAGTTTCGGCAATAACCTGTTGCCCTCTTCAGGGTTTAATTTATGACTCATAACGAAGCCGAAACTAGTTGGTTAATAAAAATATGAGTGGACGAAAACATAAAGTATTTTTATTTCTCTAAATAATATATCAATATGATCCACAATGTTAATGCTTTCAATATTCAAAAAGAATAATATTTATATTAAATATAACTCTTTCATGTTCTGTGTATTTAATATAAATATTTTCTGTAAGAAATCGTACTGCATTTTTTAAATAAATTTTAAACGCTTATTATTTTTCTCCATTCACCGTAGTCAAGTGTTTCTATATTTTTCTTAAAACTTTTGTTTTAATAACATTAGCTATTTTTATCCTCAGAAAGAAAATGAAATGGAAAATCAATGTTGATGGATCAAAAAAATCATAATTGAATATTTGACGCTTTTTCACGTCACCCATTTAAAATACCAAGATAAAACACCCTTTTAGAGCTTTTTGTAAAAGTTCAGTGAAAAAGCTCCATTAATTAGTAATTCATCTTCCTTGGAGGGTTTTTTTAATGTAAGGGGCGGGTTTGGAACCTTCCCGAGTTAAAAAGGTTCTTGAAAACATTTTCCCTAATTATTCTTGAACAATTTGTATTCACGTTCAAACCTAATACGATATTTTATATATATATTCTCTCGAAGATAGGAAAACTACACTATAAAATCGCTCAAATTAGGATCATTAGAGACGGTGAGAATTTAATTGATTAACCTTTTTATACTGCGAAGTGAGGGGATTTCAAGTTCGTAAAATTATGTGAACTTATGAGGGCTAATGAGTTCTAATGAAAACAATTTTTTTTAAATAAATACATAACAACAATTATGAAATTTAATATGGTGGGACTAATTTATTAGTCAATTATTAATATTTGACTTTGATACTTAAAAATATATTTAGAAGATATTCAATTAGAGACAATATTTTTGCACTATGGTGATAGAAATAAGCAGGGTTGAGAGACAGTGACAGATGGGCATACAAAGTTTTGTGGTGGAGACCATGGGACAATAAAGGAATAGGTCAACCCCAGCAACGATAGACCGATGACATTGTTTCATATTATTTATTGATTGGGGGTTTAATTTGTAGAACTCCATTTTAATTTATGTATTAATTTTAAATCAAACACAGATTTTTTGAGTATACTAAGTTGTATTTTACTAACAATTTTTTATTTGTTAATAAAATACAACTTAGAAGACTCAAAAAATTTGTGTTTGATTTAAAATTAATACATAAATTGTTTCATATTTATCAAATTGAGTGAAAGGAGAGAATTATTTGATCAGATTGATTTATACAAAATTTTAAATGATACTTTAGACTGTCCCTTGTTATTGCAAATGATAAATATTTACGCCCAAACTAGGAACAAGAGAAACTGACATATGTTTTATTGTAATAACATCCGGACAGTATCTAGGTTCAATACTCCTATACACCGAATGCAAAACCTCGGCAATGATTTCGTAGACCATATCGATATCTGGAATATGTCACTTCCTAACTATAAAGAAATAGTAATTTCAACGTTTTAGGCTAATGCGTAATTCCTTGTTTTTTTAATAATTTTATCATTGTCAACATAAGTTTTTTCGAACCAATAATATATTTAAAACCTGAAAACATATTATTTTATCATAAAGTATTTTCATTTAAGCCCTTATGCACACCCCAATGGTGCATTGGGTACTGCATCATACAAACGCAGTGTTATCTTGATCGGTAACACATGATGGAAAGGTGGTAAGCCCTCCGCTTCAGGTACCAGTCTAGGGTAATATGAAATATAAATTAGAGTGAAAAAAATCACTTGTATTTATTTGACCTCCCTAGGAATCGAACCTGGGACCTCCATAACGGTAGCCGAGCGTGCTGACCATTACACTACACAGGCGGACATAAAATCATGAAGTATACATGTAATATATTTTATACAAATCGGCTACGGCCGTTAATAAAGGAAAAAATATCGCCCGGGACTGCTGATTATTATGCCCTCATACAGTCAACGCTGCATCGATACTATGCAATACCCTATGCACCATTAGGAAAGAATAAGAGTGAGAAGAAGAAAAATAGGAAAAAAGGATGTTTGTCACCATAAAGTAACTTGTGTTTCCCTGGTTAACAGTATTAGTTTTTATTTATCATAATGTTTTCAACCAGGATGTTCGCTGAAGGAATCTGTGACTAAATTAATAATAAATTACAAATTTTCATCTCATTAGTAGACAACTTAAGGTATCAAACATATAACAAATGAGATTTTACCAAGTTTTCTCATTAATTGTTATTACAAAACGTATTAGGGCCTGATTGCTATATTCACATGTGCCATTAAAATTCAATTAGAAGATAAAAGGTACATATGAGTACAAGTTGATTGTTGTAATAACAAAATTACTTTCACGGAAATAATTTACCAAACACTGAAATGATACGTATATAATTTACTACATATTGGATATATCTACAAAACTCTGTCTGTATTTTGTATAAAGGCAGTTTTAAATAATGAAATGGAATATAAAACAAGTACTTTTTTCTGAAAAAAATATATTATTCATGCCATTATAATGTGTTTTGTCCGCCTCCGTAGTGTAATGGTCAGCACGCTCGGCTACCGTTCTGGAGGTCCCGGGTTCGATTCCCAGGGGGGGGGGGAAATAAATATAAGTGATTTTTTCACTGTAATATTTATTCAATATAACCCTGGACTGGTACCTGAAGCGGAGGGCCGATCACCTTTCCTTCATGTGTAAACAATCAAGATAACACTCAGTTTATATAAAGCAGTGCCCTAGCACCATTAGGGTGGGGATAAGGGTTTTATTATTATTATTATTAATAATGTAACAAAGTAACTAACTAAATAACTAATCACGCCATTTCCCCGCAGGGGTAGGCAGAGATAATAGAATGCCACACTAATCTGTCTTTGAAAATAATCTTTGCTTCATTCATGTATCTCCTCAAACGTACCAGCCAATTATTCCGACTCCTGACTTGACCGTTTTCAAATACTTGATCATGGCAAATTTTCTTCAATATTTTTTTTGCTCTTAATCCCACGACACATAAATTTGTTGTACTGTTCTTTGCTCACTCATTCATTCCATATGTTCAAACCATCTCAACACACTTTTTTTTACTATACTCGTATCGATAATGCTCATATCAGCCTTGCATTATTTCATTACATCACCATTCGAACATCTATCATACATCGTTTTAGTGCACATTTGTCTGATTAAACGCATTTCAACTGTATTCAGTGAACTTTTATCCTTCTTTTATCAACTTCATGCTTCGCTACAATATATTAAGGGTTGGAACTAGGACTCCACTGTGTACTGCCAGTTTAGCTTTCATTTAAAGTGACATTTAATAAATATTAAAGTGAAAAATCATTGAACGTGGAACTTCCAGTACGACAACTAAACTCACTAACTACTCCACTAAAGAGGCGTATTAAAGACAAGAAAATCTCGCAAACATAAGTAATAAAGTAAGAATATACATGTAATGGCTTTGAACGTTTAATTATACTTGTATACGACAAAAAGATTAATGTGTAACTGCCAAGATGAAATAAACTCTAAAAATTAATTTAGAGCTTAGATAAAATCACCAGAACAAAACTTTACAGCTTTCAAGAAATGTTTTGTACGGCTTTTTTTCAATGCTTTGAAATAATATATATATTTCGTCCTTTATGCGAAGACATTGTTAGACAAATAAATAAATCAAAGGAATGCTCCGGTTTGATAAACTTATTCATTCAAGGAATTCTATCTCCTGGAAGACAGTCCATTATCTTGGTTATAACAAGCGAATCCTTAGGAATGAAAAAAAAAACGTGTACGGTAGAATCTCGCTATTCGTACGCGTTTTGTTCTAAAATACCGAATTGCGAGTAAAATGAATTTCGAATCATTTTACCCGTGAACAAAACATCCTTTGAGTCAAATAGAGGTTTTAAGTGCAAAAAATTGAGATATTTCACGAAATAAAAGAGATTTTTTTGACATCTTAACACAGATAAAGGAGAATATAAAAGTCTGGGTGTTTACAGGGCTTATGATCTGTCATAGGTTGATTGAGTGATAAGTTTGAAAAATGAATGTAAATAATAAGCAGAATGGTAAATGTTACACAAGTGTATAAAGGGATTACTTACGCCAGCCAAATGCTTGTAAGCCCTGAAAAGGTTTGAGACTTCCTTCTTCTTTCATAATTTTTTTTTTAATATTACGAACTATAAAAATCAGCAAATTTCAATAGATTTCTTAAAATTGAGTTAAGTTGAGTAAAATGTTTTAAGTTTAATCATTTATTTGTATTTTAAAAGCATTGTTAACTTTGTGGAATGGTAATAGAATATGTAGTCTCCTTACCATTCAACGTTCATATAGTTATCTTTGTGTAATGTGGACTACAGTTGACCCGATGATGGGATGGTTATTCCGAAACCAGTAGACATCAAGTTGAGTTTTTAAGTGGTATTACACAAAATGAACGACGAAGATAACACGAGTATTAAAAAAATATGAATTTCCCTTATCCTACTGAAAATGAAACTCCGTTAAATTGTTCAATGTATTTTTTTTCTTTCTAAACGGATATAATTCAGTGAAGCCTTAAAAAAACCCAGTTTCTTAAAATGTTTGATGTATAGGTATATATTATTTTTGAATTATTTTTTGTTTTTCATTATCATATGGTATATATTACACAGAGATTTGTACGAATATAGAAGCGGATTAATGGCGAGTTTCTATTGTGCAAAACCAATTATGGTACGTTTGACAATTGAGGTAGAAATAATTCTGAAGAATGCTGTATTTGTATGGATAATTATAATGATATTGAATGATGAAGAATTGAATAGGCATTTAACAACGATAAAACATGCATATTGTAAAAAGGCAATTTAAAAATATTTCAGTCTAACTTGGAATAATCTAATAATTTTCACAACATTTTGAGTGTATACGAATACTTGTTCACTTCCATATCAGACTTCTTCATTATTGTCAAAAATGTTAAATAACTACTAATTCGAGAAACACAAATTTCCAAACTAGTATTATATTTGGACACTCAGAATGTGGTGAGCGAAATAACTGGTCCAAGTATAAGCTGAACAAATTTGTAAATCAGGTTTTTAGGCGTTTTTCAGTATTTTCGGTTTCGGACCTTGTAAACAAATAAAAAAAATCTACGAAATAAAAGCTTTCTAAATCCAATCTCAGATGCGTGTTGTGAACACAACTCGATCATAGAACGTCGTGAGATTGATCATATATGTATGACTTTTAATTTTTTCACTACTTCAAAAGTGAAACATATGAGAAAATAATGCATTGTTACTGATTTTATTTATTTTTTTTAAATATAATTTCAATTGGTAAAAACCACCTTTGTTTATTTATTTGATGATTTTTTTCACTCATATATTTATTCAATATTATCTTGAAAAGGAGGGCTGATCACCTTTCCTTCATGTGTTAAAGATCAAGATAACACTGTGTTTATATACAACATTGGGGTGCGGGCAGGGTTTAAAGTTGAAATACCACTTTTTTCTTCAAATCTATTGTGACACGTGTTTTGGTGCATTACGCATCATTTTCAAACACCGCATTTGTGACAAGAACGTGCCCCAATATTTTTTTAAATGGGGGTTTTTACTAAGTAAAACATAAATTTAAAATGGATACATTTTACGATAAAGTGACTGCCTAATCAATTAATGAGATATTATTTCTATTTAACCAGTCTGAGGCACAGAAAAACGTTGTTGGGTACAGGTAGTAAAACATAAATGAACATACCAAATAAAAAAATATATTAAAACGTTACATGAATTGTATGAATAATAAGTACACGTTAAAAACTTTGTTTTCACAGTCAAAGGATGGTTGCAATTTATGTCAGTAAAAGCACAAAAAATGATAAAAGAATCGAGTCCGGCTTAAATATGCTTTGAAAACAAGAAATGAGGAATTTTGCAGCAAATTGCATACCAGAATTTATTACGGTGGAAAAATTATGCTTAAAAATTATGTCAAGAGTAGAATATTTCAGTTTTACCAGTGGATTTGTTATCACGTTATATTTTCAGTAGAACGTTAATTTCAGTGTTATGATACAAGCGGTTGGTTTTTAATGGGTAACGTTAATAGCCTGAAAGACGGAAAACGATCAGGTGGATGTTCAGATTCAAAAGACATTATAAAAAAAGTTTGAAAAAGTTCAGACTTATTTTGTTATATATTTTTTAGTGGCTATGAAAATAGAGTGGAATATTGGGATAACGACCAACTAAAATGCGAACTCTTAAGAATGTTTTTACTGTTATAAAGTGTTTAAAAAGTTGGAAAAAATTGTTGTTTTTTTTTTTTTTTTTTTTTTAATTTAGAACATATATGAATGCTTTTTGTTGTTGTTATGTATGGATATTTTAATTAAACAACAGTCTCTTATTTTATTTTTCACATATATCGTAAGATAAGGTTGAAATAAGCGTTATCGATGAAATTAAGAAAGGTGTGATGAGATGTTTTGGGCATGTGAGTCAAGTGAGTCAAGAAAAAACGGTTAAACAAATTTATAAGGCGAATGGGATTGGTAATCTAAGCAGAGAAATACCGAGGAAAACTTTGATAATTAAGTATTTTAAATACTTGTACTTGGTCAGTCAGAATAATTGGTGGGTATGTATGAGGATGAGATGCATAAATGGGGATGAGGCGTTTCAAACACATATTACTGTTACGTTCATAAAGACAGATTGGTGTGGCATCTCTGCAGGAAAGCACTATGGTGGTTACATTTTTAATTTATATATTTTATCATTACACACATAATGCACATTGCAAAATGTGCCAAAATTTAGAAAAAAGTTAAAATAACACCTTTCTGGAAAAAAAATTCATTTGTGAACAAGAATTTAGACACACTCAAAATGTTGCTAATTTTTTTTTCCTTGTATGAAATATCCTTGATTTTCAAAGCATCCTTATATTTTTCTTACTTGGATATCCTTATTGTTATTTGAAAGTATTGAATTTATATTTGAAGCACTAACTTTGTGATTTTCCATTTTATAATTAAAATGTAACTTAGTTATAAAATCACTATAAATATTTGATTATAACATATTTATAATATATACCAGTTTCGAAGCCAACCGCTTCTTTATCAAGACTGAGTTATACTAAAACACCATCTACTTAACAAAATTAAAATTTAACTCAACAAATAAAAATATTCAAAACTAAATAAAATAAAAATATTTTTAATTTTTTTGAGTAGATAATGTTTTAGTATTAATCAGTCTTGATAAAGAAGCGGTTAGCTTCAAAACTGGTAGACATTATATTTTGGTTAAAGTAAAATATTTAAAGTGATTTTAATACAAAGTTACATTTTACAACATTTTGAGTGTGTCCAAATACTTGTTCACAAAATCTGGATTATCTCCAATTACAGGAGTTATTTTCATATTATTTTTTGACATCTCATCAAAGATGAAGAAGAATATGGAAGTCTGGGCATTTACGGGGCTGACGACCGTCATCGGCTGGTTTAAGTGGCCATTCACCAACCAACGTGTAACATTCACCAATTCTACCCATTATTGACAACCACACTACTCAAATTCTTGGAAGTTCTATATATATGAACCAATTTAGAAACCTTGTTCTTGAATCACTAAAACTTCACTAGAGACATCTATTGGTGAGATGTAAAGAAGCTTTTTTACTAAGCAGAAACTCTTATATTAGTATGTGAGGTCCGAATCCTGGATTATAATTACACACATGAGAAACGCCAGAAAATACCATTTTCATTTTTATTATTTTTTTAAGCTTATAATTTGACCAGATAATTTATTTACAACATTTTGAGTGTGTCCAAATACTAACGTGTGTAAAGTGGCCACTTAAACCAGCCGATGACGGTCGTCAGCCCCGTAAATGCCCAGACTTCCATATTCTTCTTCATCTTTGATGAGATGTCAAAAAAAAAAAAAAAAAAAAAAAAAAAAAAAAAAAAAAAAAAAATAATAAATAAAATAATAAGTTACATTTTCATTACAAAAAGTATTAATTTGGTCGAAATGATGAAGTTTATGTTTCCATTTGGATAAATCTATTATTTCAATATTTCAATATTATGTGTTACTCCCATAAGAAATTATGTCGAATACCTAGTAAACAAGCAAATAAAGCAGTAACTAAACGGTAATAGTAATGATAAAAGTAGTATCTAACATCACATGTAGTCATATACGAAATGTTACAATGTAAGGTCTATAAACATGTTTGTAGCCCTCAGGCTTATTATCGTAAAACAGGGGGAATTTCGAAGTTTTTTCTTCCTAAACTAGATCAATTACAGATGTTCGTAACATATGTTTGCGCAGTTACCGAGCATTGAACGTCTATATCTGAAAATATGGTCGTTATAAAAATATTAGATTGTATGGGGAAATGGGATACGCGAAAAATAAAATTGTGACAGCCTGTTGCTTATTATATTTTCGCAATCTTTATATCACAGTTCGACTGAAAATATATATTTATACTGAAAATATATACACTTCATATATTTTTATTAAAAATATTAAAACCCTTATCCGCACCCCAATGGTGCATAGGGCACTGCGTCATATAAACGCAGTGTTATCTTGATCGTTTACACATGAAAGGAAAGGTGATCAGCCCTCCGTTTCAGGTACCAGTCCAGGGTAATATTGAATAAATATGACAGTGAAAAAATCACTAATATTTATTTTACCCCCCTTGGGAATCGAACCCGGGACCTCCAGAACGGTAGCCGAGCGTGCTGACCATTACACTACGGAGGCGGACAAATATATACTCAAATAAAATAGACATATATTTTTACAATAATGACCAAAAATGCTTTAATTTTATTATACTTTTCAATTCCTTCACGCTTAAATAGAAATATTTTCTCTCGTTATACCTTGTTTCTGTATATAAAGGATTGATTTTTAAAGGTGTACGAACTCAAATTGATGATAGTACCCGCTGTGTGGCATGTTGCGCCATCTTGTTGAAACCACACTTCTGACACATCAATGCTATTCAACTGAGGTACGAAGAAGTCAGTAATCCTGGTTCTATAGCACTCTCAATTGACCGTAACATTCTGGCCAGCATGGTTTAAAAAATATGGGGCAATAATTTAACCTGCTCATAAAGCACACCAAACATTGATATTTAGTGAATATTAGGGCGTCTCGACAAAGGCTTTTGGGATTTCTCCACTCCAAATTTGGAAATTCTGCTTATTTACCAAAACCATTTTACCAAAAATGTGCCTCATATCACCTCATATTATTTTTTCACATCTAAACAAAGATGAAGAAAATATGAAAGACTGGGCATTTACAGGGCTTAAGACCATGATAAGATTAGTTAAGTGATCATTTTACACACGTGTAACATTCATCAAGTCAATCCGTGATTGGTAACCGCACTACTGAAGTTCTTAAAAAATGTTTTGGTCAAACTCGTAACACAGTATGTGCGAGTTCACAACCGTCTATGGTGGAATTAGGAATCCTAGATTATATAAACATACTTCAGCAATGTTAAAAACATGATATTCAATTAGTTCAAAAGTTAATTAATTAAAGCATTTTGAGTGTGTTCAAATATCTGTTGTGAATAAATATTTTTTATAAATATACATAAGCCATATACGAGTGTACTTTATTTAAAGATAGCTTAGTGAAGCTACAGATTAGAATGATATTATATATAAACAAATCCAGATTTTGTGAACAAGTATTTAGACACACTCAAAATGTTGTTAATATTCAATATAGTGTAAAAAGGTCACACCATCTTAATTACAAGATTGCCCAACGTCACTTTTAATTTTACGGGAATCTTAACTTATCTTAAATTAAATCTTCCTGGATTTCACATTTATCCTAAATTTCAGTTCATCGGAATCTACAGCACGATACCGTTTCGAAAAAAAATCTCCATTCTAATAATCTACGTTTCATTCCGGTCTTCACAAAAATGGTATTAAGTTAAAAATCTTGTATTGTATGACAATCTTCGTATCTAGATGAATTCATTTTAATTTTCGGTGAAAACAACCCTCATTTGCCTGAAAAAGGACCACGTATCCTTGATGATCCCTAAAATGTGTTTTTGGCAGTCTCAACACGTACCAAGTGTCCTTCCCGATACAGGACTTATATTACCAAGCAATTTCATGCTTTACTTTTATTATAAATGGACGTGGTAAGAATTTTGAAACTATACGTAGGTTTGTGCTCATAATTCCCAATAAAATACCCAAAAATATATCACACAGATGGACCATCTTCTATCAGTGGTATATTTAATTCATTATTTTCCAGCTTTGATACTTTGAATTTATAAATATAAATTAATAAATATATTTCCCGCAAACGTCCACAAATTTTTAAGTTTTTTGTAAAAAAATAAAGTTAAAATTCAGATAAAACGTTAATTGAATATATACTGTTTCTTAATACGTCGCCATTATTATCGATGTTTCCTTTTACAAAAAATCTTGTTCCTAACCCCCCCTCCCTATATTTAGTAACCTGTATAAAAGCCCTAAAATATATTTTTTGCTCGTTAGTTTAAATTTTTACCAGAAGATGAAAACATCTGTAAGTTTTCGAAACGAGTCATTTGTATATAAATAAAACTCATTAAATTGATATATTCCTGTGTTTTATTTATAAAAAATAATTAACATGTCATTCCACAAAGTTAATGCCGAATCAATAAATAATAAAGTTGTAGTTTTCTTATTCTTTTTTGTCCGCCTCCGTAGTGTAATGGTCAGCACGCTCGGCTACCGTTCTGGAGGTCCCGGGTTCGATTCCCAAGGGGGGTAAAATAAATATAAGTGATTTTTTCACTGTCATATTTATTCAATATTATTACCCTGGATTGGTACCTGAAGCGGAGGGCTGATCACCTTTTCTTCATGTGTAAACGATCAAGATAACACTGCGTTTATATGACGCAGTGCCCTATGCATCATTGGGGTGCGGATAAGGGTTTTATATATTTATATAGTTTTCTTATAACCTCTACGTAACAATATGTTCGACTACGTTTTTTTGTTAGGAAATACTCGTATTAACGTTACACAGGATGTTTTAGGTACATTTTCGACGGCAAACAAATCTCTCAAGCGTCACTTATCAGGAACGGATCAATGAGATACTTGCGGTACATCGGGGACGTATCAACGAATCACCTTTAGAGCATTTCCTTCTAGAAATCGTACCGAGAATTCAGTGAACTGTATTCGTACCATGTAAAGGAATCGAGCTTAGATCGAACACACGTGGTATTTGGCTATCGAGAGAAGTCGGAAACATGACAACTTTGCGAAGGATCAATTCGCTGATAGATTGCAACTAAATCTAAGATTTCACGAGATGCTGGGTCATTCACCCGACTAATATTTAATCTATATATATATATATATATATACATATATATATATATATATATATATATATATATATATATATATATATATATATATATATATATATATATATATATATATATATATATATATATATATATATATATATATATATATATATATATATATATCAGGTTCACAGAAATAGTATAAAATGGAAGTATTTTTATCGATAATAGTTCATTCAATAGTAAAAATACAAAATTTCTCTTTCCTTTAAATAATTAATAAGCGCAAAATAATAAACGTTACGCAATTTTATAACATGGTATTACGATGTTTAAAAATGATGCGAAATGCATAGAAACACATGTCATAATAGATTTTAAGAAAAAGTGCTATTTACTAAGTAAAACATGGATAGGTTTTACCACAAAGTGACTGCCAAATCAGTTAATGAAACAATGTTTATCCTTAATTCCTCTCTTCCTACGACCAAAAATGTAGTTTTTTCTTATTTTTTGACATCTCATCAAAGATGAAGATGAATATGGAAGTCGGGCATTTACGGGTCTGACGACCGTCATAGGCTGGTTTAAGTGATCACTTTACACACGTGTAACATTCACCAATTCTACCCATTATTGATAACCACACTACTCAAATTCTCGGAAATTCTATATATATGAACCAATTAAGAAACCTTGTTCTTGAATCACTAGAACTTCACTAGAGACATCTATTGGTGAGATGTTAAGAAGCTCTTTATTAAGCAGTAACTCTTATATTAGTATATGAGGTCCAAATCCTGGATTTCAATCACACCTTTATTTTCAGACTACTACAATAATATTAATAAGACTACTATTATAATTATAAAACTTCCATATTCTTCTTCATCTTTGATGAGACGTCAAAAAATAATATGAAAATAACTCCTGTAATTGGAGATAATCCAGATTTTGTGAACAAGTATTTGGACACACTCAAAATGTTGTAGTTTTTTCTCTGTATAACATCATGGTATATTTTGTTGTTAATATTGTTTCATATAAATACCTATTTATAACACGTATTTTTAATTAAATATATTAAAATAATAAGTCATATAAATACTTGGATAAATCTCATAACATCAGCCGAATTCTCTTGTTATTTGTATATGGGTAGTTATATTGTGTATTTATCGGTATTTCTATTTACGCACCGAGCTCGTGTAATACCATATATTGTAGGAAACAATATTTGATGATTTCATGCAAGGTAACAAATCTTATTAGCGCGAGACACCATTGTATGTATATCTTCGCAGCATCCATTTCCTTTACTTGTTCTGGGTGTCAAGCTGTCTGGTTTGTGAAGGCTTATGTTGGCTTACAAGCAACCCTTCTTAGGGCGGGTACAACACCCCAGATTCTGGCAAATATGCTTAATTTAAATCTGATAATATCTTCGAAAGGGCTTACGATTTTCGACTCTGCGACATTGTTCGCAAAATGTAGAAATAGTGTATGCAAAGAAAGAATTTCGATTTCTCCAGAAATGGAAATGGAGGAAAATGAAGCAACGGATAGATTTTCTTGAAAATTATTATTATTTTTATAAAATAAAACAACTTTGTTTTAACCACTTTTTATTAATGCACATTTTCAAACCGATTTCGACGAGAAATTTGTCATCCTCAGGGTTTATGTACTAATTCTAAAACATTTTTAATCATGTTTTAGAATTAGTACATAAACCCTGAGGATGACAAGGTTCTTGTTGAAACCGGTTGGAAAAATTTTACCAATAAAATGTGGTTAAAACAAAGTTGTTTTATTTTATAAAGTTTATAAAATGTGCCAAAGTATCTGCGAAAAACATTAAAGAAATTATTATTTATTTAATATAGTTACTAGAGTTTTTTTAAATAATTTAATTCAAAGAAAGAAGAAAAAATGTATGAGGAGATACATGAACGTGGAAGAGGTGAAGAATGTTTGCAAGGACAGAGTGGTGTGGCGCTTAATTCTCTCTGCCTACCCCTGCGGGGAAGCGGCGTGATGGTTAGTTAGTTAGTTAGTTAATTCATTTTATTCATTCTAGACATTTCTACTTTAATGACACAGTTCTCTCCTATAAAGGGACTAAGCTCTTGTGCTTGGAGAGGGACTTACAGTATTATTTATTTTTAATTATTTTTATTATTTATGTTTATGTTTGTGGGTGATGGAATTCATTTTTATCATAATTATTAAATATTATTTTAAGTTTTATCTAGATTTAAAAAAAAGTTTAAGACATTGTCTGCACTTAAATTTACTCACGGTTTAAAAAGGAAACTCATATAGATTCCTTGAAAATCCACTATTGGGGACATAAAAGCGGTTACAGTTTGGTACTCCTCCGCTCTCGTTTCCGAAGTAACCGGGTGTCAAGACACCATTTACATGATAAATTGTTTCAGAATATTTTGTATGCTGTCAACATACAACTTGATCTTATTTACTCCTGATTCAAATTGAGTAAAATGACATCAAAATCTTAATAACGATTCTTTCTCTTTCTTCTTCTTCTTCCTGGCTCCATCCCATCTATGTAGACTATTGGGTCAGCTCTTCTCATACTTAGGTTGTAGGTCCTTCTATCATAGACAAAGTCACCTAGGCCTCGAATGCCTTCGAATCATGTATTCAAGGGTTCTTTACAATTTGAATATATTCATAATTAAATGTTACTTTGTTTTAAAATCACAATAAATATTTTATTCTCACTTAATTATAATGTCTACCGGTTGCGAAGCTAACCGTTTCTTTATGAAGAGTGATTAATACTAAAACAATATTAACTTAACAATTTTCAAAATATTTTGACGGTTAGGCAGAGGAGCTTGGGTAGAGTATTTATAAAATGGAAAATCACAAGTTTTTTCTCTCGTCCTCGTTCTGTTTTCTCACTCACATTCGCCACATATATTTTTTTAGTCATTCTCTCGTTATCCATTCGCTCCACATGTCCATACCATATTGTAATTTCATTTCATATTGTAAATAAAGTTATTTTATTTATTGTTTCGGCATTAACTTTGTGGTAAGACATGTTACAATAATTAAAGAAAACACTTCGTTTTTTACCACTTGAGTTTAATTATAGACTTACTAAAAATACTTGTTAAAAAGTACCGAGTTATTTGATTTTTATGACTAATTTGAATCACTGTTATTCTCAACACTCTCCTTATCATTCATCGTTCGCTTTGTATAATAGGTACCACATCAGAATGATTGTGCTAAATGTGGATTGCACAAAAAGTAAACTATGAATGATAAGGAGAGTGCTATATTACCATACCATAAAGTGAACAATACTTTTATTTAACAAAATACTCTTCTTATAACCGTAGAACGGGGCAACTTGAAGTTTGATGTGTTACTTGAGCCCAGTACAATTTTTTTATTAGATCTGTATTTGGTCTACATTAATGAACGTATAAACATGATTCATTGTTTTCCTGATGGGTGACACTTTTACGTTCATTATTGTAGACCAAATACATTTTTTTTGTACTGGGCTCAAGTAACACATCAAAGTTCAAGTAGCCCCGTTCTACGGTACTATATTATTCATTTACATCTCAGTCCGTTATTTTAGTTTTATGAAACTTTTTATCTGATACATAAAAAAACTAGCAAACTATCACGCCACTTCCGCAGAGGTAGGCAGGGAGTTAAGAACGCCACATCACTTTGCCTATCTAAATAATCTTAACCTCTTCCATATTCATGCATCTCCTCGTTCATACCCGCCGATTTTTCCGAGTCCTGGCCTAGCCACATTCAAGTATTTAATATACTTAATCAAAAAATATAAGTAATTTTTTCCACTCCAATATTTATTCAATATAACCCTGAACGGAGGGCTGATCACCTTTCCTTCATATGTTAACTAACAAGTTTATAACTGCGTTTATATGATGCAGTGCCTTATGCACCATTAGGGTGCGGATAAGGGTTTGAAGTGAAGTGAAGAAGAGAATCACTCGTAAAGGAGTGGAGGCTTATTAAAAAAATATATAAATATACATTTATTCAAACCCGTAGATGGAAGCATCTGTAGCTTACAAAATTAGTATTAACAATATAATACTCAATTGTTAAAATACAAAAGTTTTATTTTATAATAAAAACGTAATATTTTAGTAGAAAGATTAATAAACCTTGTAATCTAAAAAGCTTCCGTTCAAATTAAGAAACGGTCGCTTTGATTCTGTATGAAGTAAAGTATTTTATGAATATTTTATGAAACAAATTAAAACGTGGATTTTTAAAGGGTTAATGAATGCGAAAATTGAACCCCCTCCTCTGCCACGTCAAGCCTCCACCCAAATTGGCTATCTTGTAAAATAAGGGATGACAAAGCGAAAAGGGTTTTCATGAAAAAACATGCGACGTTCTGAATGTTAATTTAGGCATGACACTAAATAAATTATACTGATAATAATAACTGCGTCCTTTCACATCAAAGTCAGCCACCTCAAAAAATATTAATTACAGTAAATCCTGTTTTTTTTTCTTATAAAAATGGAAAAAATGTGGTATTAAGTGATTTACTAAGTAAGTAACCACTACGCCGCTCCCCGCAGAGGTAGGCAGAGAGCATAGAATACCTCATCAATTTGTTTTCGCAAACGATCTTCACTTCATATTTTGTTTAGTTTTGAGTGTGTAAATGGTGCTATGGTGGTGAAGGGTGGTATTGTTTGCATGCTGTGTTAGTGATTGCCTGACGAAGAAACTTAACATGTTTTATTTGTACCAGAAGATGTAAACATCTGTCGTTTTCGAAACTAGTCGTAAATAAAATAAAACTCATTTAAGTGGTATATTCAAGTGTTTAATTTTAATAAAATAATAATATTAGTATATTCCCCTCTTATAACTTAATTATGAAAATTTTTATGTTTTTAATTCGTGTCGGGTTTTTTTTCTATCGGGTTGTGGTCCCATAGTTAGTGTCGCGGACCCTTGAGTCTGAGTTTCTCGGTTCAAACCCACTCTACCACAATTTGATACCTATTTGTAATAATGAGCCACTTAGGCTCACAGAACTAGTATAAAATTGAATTATTTTTGTAGATAATAAAAACACAAATATTTATCTTTTTCTTAATAAACAAAAAAGTATGTATCCATCCCTGAAGAATACAAGGTATTTTCGAAACCGGTTGGATTAAAACAAAAATAAAAGTGGTTAAAATTTAAAAAAAAATTAAGTTCATAAAATTGCATGCCGAATTTAAATGGATTTAAATATTTAATCATAAAGCTGTTTTTTTTTTAAGCATTAAAAAAAGGCAAGTGAATAAATATAGCACTTTGATAAAACAAAGATAGGTAATAGATTTATATTATCCACTGACACTTCGTGATGGAATTGCATTTTTAATTTATTATTAGATTAAAACCAATATTTTTAGCTTTTCCACTTTTTTATTTGACCAGCGACCGGGTTTCGTCGTTACCGACATCATCAGACTGGTGAGAGGCTATACAAATTGTTATGTTATATATAAAAGAAGGCAGGAGTTGATAACCATGAAAAAAAAATTATATATATATATATCAAATCATGGTTATCAACTCCTGCCTTCTTTTATATATAACATAACAATTTGTATAGCCTCTCACCAGTCTGATGATGTCGGTAACGACGAAACCCGGTCGCTGGTCAAATAAAAAAGTGGAAGAGCTAAAAATATTGGTTTTAATCTAATAATAAATCAAAGATAGGTACTTTAAATGTGGATGTGGCTGATTTTGATATGCATGGACGCAGTATGTATGTAATTATTATAATTCTAGGTTGTCACGTGCAGAACAAGTTAGGCAAGAATGAAAATGTAACAGATAACGCGGTAGGATTACTATTCCCTTAGAATCACGTTAGGAGATAAAAAGTATAGTCCCTTTTCATTAATTGATTCGTCCACTATGTTACTTTATGTTAATATCTATCAATTTGGTATGTTTTCTGAAAATCTATGGTGACACGTGTTTTTATTCATTCAAAATCATTATCACACACCGTATGTGCAGCTTAGTCTAAACTTTAAGGTTTTACCTTTGGAAAATTGATTTTTTATTAAAAACATTTTTAGTGTGTCCGAAATACTTGTTCACAAATCTGGATTTTTTCCATTGAGTTATTTTTTAAAATTTTCTGATATAGAAGAATATGGAAGTCTGGGTATTTACAGGGATTATGGCCTTTCACAGACTGGTTTAGTGATGACTTTACACACGAGCAACATTTACCCATGATTGACCACCACACTACTCGAATTTAGGAGCTTCTTTATATATTTCATGTATTGTTTCAGTATTTATAATAAGGCATGATTTAATTACAAATAAAACACTTGTTTTTTTCATTTTTACTTTTTTAACACTACTTTAAAAATATGTTTTTACCAATTTTACTCAAGTGGTAAAAAATGAATGTGTTATTTTAAATTCCTATATATATCATTAATATCATAACACAGTACAAATGAGTTCACAAGAGCTTTCTAAATTGGATTGAGAAAACATTTATTTAACAGAGACCCCTTAATTTAGATGTATTAAAGATTCAAACGGAAAACGCCTGAAACATTAATTTATCATGATAAACATAGCCTACGAAAGTCTATGGTATTGTACTTAATGGTATTGTACTTACTGGTATTGTATTTTGATGTTTATGAATGAAAATAAAAAGTTTTTGTTCTTGTTCAGTTTCGCTAGTAAGGGTAGGTATGTACGTATTATATGTCATGAAAATTTACTGCGTAGTTTATGAGCTCTGTTTAACGTTTGTAATTAGATCAGCATACCTTTTTTACTGCCATTCTCTACATTAAATTCGGGTCTGTAAACAGCAACCTTATAGGACTACGAGGTTAACATCCAACGTGAAATACGTAATAAATTAGACGACTTTTGCGTGATTGAAAACTAAACTAAATCGCCTTACTTTGTGCCATTATTGTAACAGATCAAATCCGTTTTATCCGAAATTGTAACCAGAATCAAATAATATATTTATATCATCGGTGTTTCAATTTGAGGTTTGACATCTTTGTTTATTTTTATGATTTTAGCATCCCAGGGCTTACGACCAGGCATTTGAATGATTTAAGCGATCACTATGTACCCTTAAGTAACGTTTAAAAGAAAAGCCTATTAATATTAATATAATAGGTGTCTCAATTCGAGATGAAATATCTTTGGTTATTTATTATTGAAGGAAGATGGTCTGAGCATCCCAGGGCTTACGACCTGGCATTCTGCTGACTTAAGTGATTTTGATCAAAAATATTACATGTACTTTTGAAACTTGTATATATATGCATTGCCAGCGGATACCATTCACATGTTTAGTTCTTATTTCATACATTTTGATAGCGCCGCAATTAACATCAAGCATTGTTAATTGCAGCGCTATCAGCAGAGAAATTTTCGAAATATTTAAAGCTTACTTCTTTTGCATGAATGCATGCATGTGGAAGAAGCGAAGAATATTTCCAAAAAATAATTGTGTTACGTTCTTTTCTCATATTTCTCCTATGGGGAGCGGCTTGATGGTTAATTATTTTGTTGAATAAACCATGTTTTCTGCTGGTTTAAGTGTTTACTTTATACATTGTGTTACATTCACCGTTATACCTATGTTTTTTTGTCTTTCAAGCCATTGTCCAACGCTCTGAGGACTAAGGTATCTTTAAAAACGATATCTGAAATACTTTATCTACAAAGTATTAAAAAATATTATAATGAAGTATTATTAATATGTATGAGATATGGAAAAGGTTTACGAGCTGTATTCACAATTTTTATTTCCGTTTCAAAGTTGGTACTAGAACAGGTATATATTTTCGTCTCTGAGTTTCTCGAATAATTTTCCCTGTCATTTCCGCTGACCGGAAGGTATCCTTGCTTTCAGGACAATACTTCACCACGCTTGCAAAAACCCGGAACTTCCTTACACTGGACATCCTTTTTGCATTAGCGTTTTTATTTTTTTGAAAATGAATTCAATTCGCGACGTAAAAAACATTTTCTCTGAGTTCGAAATCTATTCACGGTCTAAACTCAGATTTGTTTTATTTGAACTTCGTTTTTAAATATATCGATGCAGTGTTTCCTTCCTACTTAAATCAATTTGGTACCAGACATTAAAACAATTACGATAAAATGATATTAAAAGATTGATGTTATTTAATGACATAAGTTGAAGATATTTTATTCTCAATATTTTTGAGTATATCCCAATCATTTTTCACAAATCTGGGTTTCACCGCCCAGAAGTTATTTTTACATTTTGTGAAATTTTTACTAACAATTTTTTTTATTCAGTAACATATTTGTGATAAAGGTTTTTATAAAAATGGTAATAAACTTTCTCTACAAACTATTGATAAACTTTCTAAAATTGAAAACTCATTAGTGTAGAGAGTCAAACAAACCTTTTGAATTTATATCTATAACATAAATTGAAAAAGAATATGGAAGTCTGGGTATTTATAGGGCTTACAGCCGTCAAAGTATGTATATAGTATTAAAAAATAAATAAATAAAAAAATTGTATTAACATGTTAGTATTCGGCTCAACACAGGCCATGCCTAAAGAGCCGTAATACATATAGTAAATGTGTTTATGAAATAAATATATTTCTTTAAATGTATTTATGAAATAAATAAAATAATCAAATAAATAAAACAAAATTTAAAAAAAGGCGGGTTAAGTGATCACTTTACACACTTGTTACATCAGCCAATTCTACCCATGATTGACAACCATAATACTCAAAGTCTTGGAAGTTTTGCTTGAATAAATTGTGCTTGAATCACTAGAATTTCACTTAATACATATATGGGTGAGATGAAACAAGCTTTTTATGGAGCAGAAACTCTTTTATTTGTATGTGAGGTCCGAATCTAAAAATTTACTCAATAATATTTCTTGAGTTATGGCAATATTCGCTTTATACCAGCGATTTGCCGCTATTCTGTATTCCATTATTCATCGTTTCATGGCAGTTAGTGATTTCATTCCGTATCATGACGAGGATCCGTTGGCTCGATTTGGCTTCAGGCGAAATCCATCATCGCAGGATGATTTGATTATGCGCTGTAGAGAAGTGCATTTCCCTGATATTGAATTTCCCCCTTCAGAGTGAGATTCGACCGGAAGCCAATGGGTGCAGATTACATCGATAAAGCCGTAATTAGTCGGGAACCGAACCAAGGCGAAAGTGGTGCAAGTAATTCGACCTCCCATTTAATGAGTTTAATAAAGTGAGAAAAACGATTTCGGGGAACAAAGCGATCCTATATCGTAGTCGTACAGGAGAAAGTGACCAACTAACAAAACGTAAAATGTTTACGAGGGCCATTTAAGTCACTTTTGCCTAAGCAAAAAGCCTAAGCAAGTAAATAAACATCAATGCAGTTAGTCGTTTTTAACAAGTCAATATATTATACTTCCATGTTTAAAGTCTTTTATGATTTTTTTTCAGGGAAATATTAAGCTAGTAAGATATAAAACAGTAAATGATCACGTTTTTGTAAAAAATGCACTTGGTCACTTTCTCCTGTATGACTAAGATATGTTAACCTTCCTCGCCCAATATAACTTAAAAATGCGCATGTTTTGAAAGGGGGTATTTAAAACACCCTAGTCGTATTAATAAAAAAGGTATGTAACGGAGCTTGCAAAAAAACACGTGTAATCAATAGCATGTTTTTTTATTTTTTATTCGGGAATTGTACAGCTTAACATTTAATAAAAATGTATAATAAAAAAAAGTTACAACAATAAAAATAAAGCCAATTACACAATTTCACATTTATGTTATAATTACGATCAAAAACAACAAGAGATAAAAAATAAAATATAAAAGAGTGGGAGTGTGTGTGTGTGTGAGAAAAGGAGTAAAAGGGTAAGGGTATGGTATAAAAAATACATTTTTTAGGAAGGAGAAGGAAAAGAAAGTACAGGAATTAATGAGAGTCAACTCAAATCAACTGCGCAATGTATGGACACATAGGACGGAAACGGAAGAGAACCTTATCATATTGTGAACCAGGCAATTGCCGTGGATCTTCCTTGATGGACATCTAGAGGAAGACCAAAGAATTCGTGGATGCTGCAGAAAGAAAACATGATTTTAAGACATGGCCTAGTTAACGTTACCCATAATAGAAGGACCTGCAATCTGAACAGAAAGAGAGCCTATCCTAACAGTCAACAGAGACGATAAGTTGGGATGGAGCCTAAAAGAAGAATAAGATCAACTACGCAAACCTTGGTATCAATGATCTGTAGATCTGTTCTTAACTGCTATCTTAACTGTTCATAGTAGTTGTGCGGGTTAGTAAGAGTGATTAAAAAAAATTATTACTCAATAAACCACTTAATGAGCTTACTTTTTTTATCCACGAATAGTTTCGAAACCTTACAGATGTTTTCATCTACAGGAGAAAATAAAAATATTTAATTTTCACCCGAAGATGAAAACATCTGTATGTTTTCGAAACTAGTCATATATAATAAAAATAAAACATTAAGTGGTTTATTGCAAGCGTTTAATTCTTAAAAAATAATCAACATGTCATTCCACAAAGTTGATGCTGGATCAATGAATAACATAAAAGTGAAATTAATAAGATATATATTAGGTTAACATAAATAACTTATTTAATGTTTCACTTAGTAAATATCACTATTTCTTAAAATCTACTGTGACACTTGTTTCGATGCATTCCGCATCATTTTCAAACACCATTCCGAATGCATTGAAACACGTGTGACAGTAGATTTTAAGAAATAGTGGTATTTACAAAGTAAAATATTAACTAAAAATGGATAGATTTTACCACAAAGTGACTGCCGAATCAATTAATGAAATAAATAACTTAATTGCGTTAAATAACTATATTTATGTACGAATACAAAGATAACGAAATATATTAATCATATTACATGATTGATAATAAGTTTTCCAGTGAAACGTTATTTTAAGGGGATTTTTAACCCCCTCCAAGGTCCAGGCAGGTTAAAAGAGTTAAGGGCTTTCGAGATTAATTGTCTAATAGAGGGAACTTTACTGGAAGGGAAAAAAGAATTTCCTTTCCATCAATCAAACATTTTCATTATTTCTTAACCCATTTTTTATTTTATTTCAGTAAAATATTTTTTATTTATTAAAATAAAGAAGTACATAGAATAAGAAATCTTTTTGAAGTGGGAATATGGAAGTCAGGACCTTTTTAGAGCTTAAGATTGTTGAGCTTTAACACTGTGTATGGTATACTAAATATTCTACCCATAATTGATAACTAGGTTACTCAAATTTCGAATTTTGTATTACATTGAAAAAATCAACTGCATTGTCAAATACAATTTATAAATGAAATTATTACGTTTGTTTCTTTAATAGCAGACACCTTCATGATTTGTATGTAAGATAATTTTCTTAATTATCTTGCATACCAGGAGAAGCAGATGTAATTTCGAAATTTTATTATCCTTTTTTTAAGACAAGTTTCTTCATTACAATATTTAAGTGTATAAATTTTTATTTATAAATGCTAAATTTATTCTACTTTTCCTTAAAAATACAAAAATATTTATTTTAGATTATAATGTTAATTAACGAGGAATAATTGTTAGAGTTATTTGCGGTGGTATGGACATGTGGAGCGAATGGATAACGAGAGAATGACTAAGAAAATATATGCGGCGAATGTGAGAGGGAAAACCGAACGTGGACGACCGAAAAAGACTGGGCACGATCAATCAATCAGAATCTAAAATTTGGCGGTGTCAAAAGTCTGCGTGATCATGTATGACTAGATGTATGGATGTGAAGGAGGCGAGGAGTGTATGTCAGGACAGAAGAGTGTGGTGTTCCATCCTCTCTGCCTACCCCTGTGGTGAAACGGTATAAAAAACGGTGAAAATATATATATATATAAATATATATATATATATATATATATATATATATATATATATATATATATATATATATATATATATATATATATATATATATATATATATATATATATATATATATATATATATATATATATATATATATATATATATATATATATATATATATATATATATATATATATATATATATATATATATATATATATATATATATATATATATATATATATATATATATATATATATATATTTATATATATATTTACTTATAAATATATATATTTACATTGGGTAAAATTTTTACTTCATGTATCGAATTCCTAGTTGTAAAGTGAACTGATCTAGTGTACCGTAAATAAATGAAGGAAAACAAACGTATTCTATTACTAAAGAAAATACATTGCCGAATTTTTAGAGCCCAGGGTAAATATATACGAAGGCAGAAAATATCCAGCCAAAACCATTGTTCCTAGAACTATCGATACAGAGGACATAAAACGCGTACGACTCCGTTCGGTAGAATGTCCTGAAAGGTTTAAGGACGACCAACCTCCGACCGATACATCAAAAGAAAAAATCCTTGAACAATACATGTATAAATAATGCAATATGACCAGAATTACAAAATTGACTAATACGTCATAATAATAGTAATAAATTATACGACTACTACTACTGACCCTTATTCGCACCCAATGGTGCATAGGGCACTGCGTTTATACAATATTAATTTGATAATTTATCTCATCAGTCGTGAGCTTCAGGTACTTTGTCAACCCAAGGTATTTATTAAAAAAAATAACAGTAAGAAACACTGAGCCCCCCCCTGGGAATTGAACTCAGAACCTCCAGCGTGCTAGCCAAAAGAAATGAACACTACACTATAGAGGCGAACACACCGAATAAAATATATTTTTTAAAATTTATCTAAAGTTTATCGATTTTTGTCATCGTGTATGCCAATTTCATGTAAATCGTTTAATGATACTATACAACATTATTCGTAATAATTATATGAAAACTTAAAAAAATATATATGATTTTCTTTCTCAAAGAGATAAAAACGAGCTTTTATTTATACTCATTTTAAAATAAAACATTCATGAAATTTTATTTATATTATATTATTGATCATTTTACTTTACTGTATATATAAAGATATATTGTAGTTATGACTAAAGCCAATCTCGGTGGCAGGTAGTTAGCCTTGTAAATGCCCCAAATACTCCCATATTTCGCTCCCCGCTTCATCCCTGTGACTCATTTATTATATATCTCCAAGAAGACGCTTCGCAAATAGACCTCATTTATATGTAATTGCAACACTTACCTTTCCACCAGCTGTCACCCAGGGTGGTTTTGACGTAGCATTTATTAAGTTCAGCCAAAGCAAGGTGGAATAATTTTACTAGAAGACTGTAGTCTTAAGAAGTAATTTATATAAAATGTGGATTTCAACAATGAATATGTTTTTCAAAAATTATTACAAAATAAGGGATGATTATTGTAATTTTTGATTAATGTCTATTTTAATCATTAGATAAAAATGTACAAAAGTATAATTTATATTTGAGGCAATAATTTTGTAATTTTCTATTTTATAATTAAAATATAAGTTTGTGGTACTACTGTTGGTCTTTATATAGCTATTTTATTACAATTTAACAATTGAATAATCCACTTTATCGAGTTTTATTTTTATTTCCGACTAGTTTTGAAAACGACAATTGTTTTCATCTTCTGGTACAAATTAAAACTAACGAATAAAGATATATTTAGGTGTATATATAGGTTAATAAATATAGGGAGGGGAGTTAAGGAACAACATTTTTTGTAAAAGGAAACATTGATAATATTGGTGACGTATTTTGAAACAGTATATTATTAATAATTGTTTTATCTGAATTTAATTTTTTATGTATGTATATATACAATAGCTATACAATTTAAGGCACTTAGGTAATAGTTTAAACATGTGCAGTAATAATTTACCTAAGTACCTAGAATTGTTTAACTATATAAGGACCATCAGTCCATTTAATCTTCATATTTGCTTGAAAATGCCATAACTAGACAATAAAATTGTAACAAAATTGATTTTTATGTGTTTTTAAACAACAAAAAATAAACTTGGTAGACTCAAAATATCAGCGTTTGATTTAACAATTACTACATAAATTAAAATGGAGTTCTACATATTAAACGCCAAGTCTATAAATTGATTCCTTCATTTATTTTTCAAGCCACCTGGCTATGCGTTGAATTTAAATTACATATGCTAAATTTGGAGATACGATGTGTTTTAAGTTTGAAAAGTAATCAGCGATACTACGTCGATAAAGGTTCTCAGAAATTGATTACTAGATAGTGTCTTACGTAAACCTAACTAATAAATTCCCCACAGCACTTAATGGAATCGTATCAACATTCTTTAATTAAAGTGAGGTGAGTTAAATTGCTTAATCCAAAGTGTTTTGGCGTGTTTTGCTTCGATTCCGTATGTGAAGAGAGGAGAGAACTTCCGTGAGAGTTGGCAGTGTTTTCTTATGTTACCAAGATAAACGACTTTATTGCGAGGACTAGGGGTATGTAAATAAACAACAATTTCAATCAATTTTCACTTCATGTTGAAGGTCTTATATTTTTAACAAACCCATATTGACAACATTTTGAGTATGTCCAAATACCTGTTCACAAAATCTGGATTATCTCTAATTGCAGGAGTTATTTTCATATTTTTTTTGACATCTCATCAAAGATGAAGAAGAATATGGATGTCGGCATTTACGGGGCATTTGGTTCATATATATAGAACTTCCTAGAATTTGAGTAGTGTAATTGTCAATTATGAGTAGAATTAGTGAATGTTACACGTGTGTAAAGTGATCACTTAAACCAGCCTATGATGGTCGTCAGCCCCGTAAATGCCCAAACTTCAATATTCTTCTTCATCTTTGATAAAATATCAAAAAATAAACCGATATTTTATCAGATATATCGCTCACTCCTTTCAACGACGTCATATATCAAAAAACTTGATTTTTCAGGAGATCGTTTTTAAAGTTTAAAAACACAATGAAATGTTTTAATAACAAATATCAAGCCACTTATTGAACTCTTTACTGTGCAACAGATCGTTTTAAGTAAAACCTGAATGTTTTTTCTCCATTTGAAAAATATGTAGTATATTTAAAAAATAATTAAACAATACCTATTCTTCAAAATGCAAAAACAACACTTTCTGCCCTGTAGCGGGTAAGTATTAAGTTAAAAATATACCGGTTTTACTGGGATAGGGTACATTTTCTGGACATTCCAAAAACATGCACAACTGAAAATTGAGGATTTTTTTTTAAATGACGTTGAAAGGAGTGAGCGATATATCATAGGTTTGAAGATAAAACTCATCACGAAGAAAACGGTGGCCCAGTTTTGAAACTTTTTTGGTTATTTAGGTATATTTTTCGTCGACAGAAAAATATTTATGTAAAAAAAGCATCAATAAATGTATTAAATTCAAACATTTACTACAGAGCAGTGCTCTAATTTGACTTAATTTGAATTGTTTTTTTATCGTATTGCTTGATTTTTATTGAAAAATAAAAATATGTATGCTTTACAATACAACAAAAAATGATTTGAAAAAAAATCAGTTCATGGTGATTTTAACTATACTCGTTCATGAACAATTCTCAATTGTTAAATTCACTACTAATTGATTTTTATAACGATGTTTAAATTTAACATATGATATTTACAGAAAGTATAATATCCTGGAAGAAAATAATTGACTAGAAATTTTACCCTTATAGGTAGTTATTGGACACACTATTTTATTATTTTCAATGCTTCATTGCATCAAATTTAGTACATTAGAAAAGATTTATATTTTCAACCAGACTAAGCCAAATCAACGCATGATCAATACTTGCAAACAACGATTTAAACCTAAATAAATAAATTACTTATTTATTTAAGTTTCACTTAATAAATATCACTATTAAAATTACTTATGGTAATTCTTCTTCTAACCCTCAATCGCACATAATGGTGCATAGGGCACTGCATCGTATTAACGCAGTGTTATCTTGGTCGTCACTTACACGAAGGCAAGGTTATTACTCCAGCGCTTCAAGTCCAGGGTAATATAAAATCAATATTAGAGTGTAAAATCACTAATATGTATTTTTATCTCCCCTGGAAATTGAACCCGGGACCTCCAGAATTGTAGCTTAACACGCTAACCATTACATAACGGAGGCGGACTTAAAAGTAATTACCAAATAAAAGTGTATACATATTACCGCAAAGTGACTAGCATATCGATGAATGAAAATGATCATTTTCTTTTAAGATAAACATTAATTGATCATAAAAAATGACAAGATTTATAACTTACCATACAATGAATGAAATTATGATCAATGATCATTCACAGTGCGAATAGAAGTACAATAATTAAAATCAAATAAATGAACAACATGGTTCAAAACTAGACTGTAAAAATCGCTCGTGACAGACGAACTCGTGTAACAGTGAGCGAACAAAAACAACAATGTCGGGACATATTTCAGGTTGTGTCATCGTTTCAGGATCTCCAGGAATAAATGATGACAAACGCAGAAAGGAAATGGCACGTAAAACAGAGTTCACGTTCCGTTAGCTTTTCAGCCTTAAAAGACAGCGAGGCGCGTTTACTCCGCTTCCGTTCTAGCGCCGCCTGAAATCTGTTCTTTAATTCCAAATTCTGAAAAATGGAAATAAATATGTTCCTTCGCGAACTAGGAAGGTGTGTTGTTTGTTATGTGACTATAAATATTTTATACTTTGAGTTTTATTTTGATGGATGTGTCTAATATATTTTGTTTATGTTTTAATTTTCTTGTTTTATGATCAAATCATGCAAAAAATTAATGTCGTAGGTTTAATTATATATTTTTTCAAAGGAATAACATGCAAAGCAAATACTTTAAGAGGCCTGAATGCAGGTAGAATAGTAAGAAAAGAGTAGAAAATGTGAAAATATACGATATCACAAAACCCAGATATTGAGTTTTTATTAAAAAATTGGAACAAAGTTGCCAGAAATTGGAACAAAGCACCTGTTTTTAATGAAAATTTCCAAAAAAATCAAATTCCACTTACTGTGTTATTCTTAATTGTATTTTTGTGATTTCCAGTTGATCTTTAAGATTCCTTTTGAAAATTTTATTCACTTTAGGTGAATAAAATAAAAATCTCAATAAATTAAAAGTTGCATAATTTGAAAAAAATATCTTGTTTATGGCGTTTCCAGTATGTGAAAAAACCAGGTTAGGATATATCTACCATACTAGGGTCTCTGGTAAACAAAAGCTTTTCCGATTTAACCATAGGTAGTTCTAGTGAACTCACATGTGCAGTGTTATGAGATTAATGCTTAAGGAGGAATATTAAAGGTGTCACAACTTGATATAAAGCGTCTATCATTTTAATATGAAAAATAGATGGAAGTCTTAGCATCCCATGGCTTACGACTGAATATTTAGCTAGCTCATATACTTATTTTGTATATTTCACCTGCGTATATTCATATTTAATTCATTTTTGAAAGATACATAAACTTATACAAAGTTGGTGAAATCCTTTCATAGGCAAGAAGATTAAAATATGTATTTTTTGTGTATTTGAAATTTGTGAGGTATACAGACTTTAATTTTTAAACATTTAATATTGATACATATATTAACCGTGAGGTGAATAATTTAGTACCTAATCAGGATAAATATTAATAAATAAATGTTTTGATTTCACTTATTAACTCGTAGTAATTTTATTTATTGTTTTGGCATTTACTTTGTGGTAAGAATTGTTAAATTGTTACAGAAAATACTTGTTTTTATACCACTTGCGTGGTATAAAAATAAGTGTTTTCTTTAATAATTTTAACTCGTAGTAAAATGAATTGAACAGTTGTACATTATCTTTCAACTTCGTGACTGTCATGATATTAAAAAAAAGAACACTGTACTTTTTTTGTATTTTATTTAAAATGAAATTCAACAGTAGGGAAATGAATTGTAACATTTGTAAAATATCATGTTTGCCTAATTGAGATAAAAAGTAAACTGTAAAACAGATTTTTTAAACTGGTAAAAATACGCTCGTCATAAATAATCAACAAATCGCTTGTAAACAGAACCATAACAGAGAAGCATTTTGTACTATTATGAATCCGATTTTTCATTTCAACAAAGCAATTGTGCTGGAAAAACTGCATGAATAAAAGCATTTTCCGAATGTAAAAATATGATTTACGGCGGTACTTTTCCCATCGTGTAAAAATAGCGAAAAGAAAAACCGTGATTGATGAATTGCAGGATGAATCAAGTGTGAAGAGTTTTTCTGAAGCTATTCGTTCATGAAGGTTTTGCTGAAATCCGGAAACAGATAAACTGAAAATTGCAATTTCAAGATTTTAGCTGACGTTTTTAAAATCAGGAATTGATGGTTCCCTGAACGGATTTGAAGCAATGGAAGAATTTATTTTAACAAACAAACAAATTAGCTTGGAGAGTAAAACGCAATTTAACCGAAAGTATTTCAAACCCTCTTGCATATCGTTGAATACTTGTACATGTTTCTGTGAACGAACAAATTTGTACATTTTCGTCTTTTGAAAAACGTAGAAGTCGTAAATATTCTTGATCCATATTACTTTAATTTGCGGTATATCATATGATTTATTTCTATAAGCTCGGAATGTTATGTAACAATAAATATGGGATAATATGGTAGCATTGGCATTTTTTTTGTTACAGTTTATTGAATATTTTGTTCATAAATGCACTTTTGATGCAAAATTCGTAAATATTATGTAAAATTAACAAATTTATTCTCAGTTATTTATGACAAAAATCGTTATAATTTTTTGTCAAAAATGGTAAAATATTGTTGAAATATTAAAAAAATATTTGTGCATATTTTTTTAAAATAAATATAGTTACACAAAGAAAACACATGAAAATGTATTTAAACTAAATTGTTACAAAAAACTAATTTAAAAAATACATTATACATATATTATAAATAAATAAATACGTCGAGTACCTTCAAACCGATGCTGCCGTGAGGTAGTAGTTAGCTTGTTTGGCGCATAAGCATTTGTTTTACTTTTGTATTTAAAAAATCATTTTATATCATAAAGTTAATGCCAAATCAACAAATAATTCAATAAACCTTCTCATCAAATATTATATACGCACTCGATTCGAATTCTATGGAAGTAATTGATAATTTACTTAAATGCAATGTATTATTTGATTTCCAGATTTAACTTCAAAGGAAGCGGTATTTCACCACTCCAATACACAGTGGTAACATATCAGATGAAATTTTCATTATAACTCCCGCGTAAATTGCCGCTAACTATACAGATAATAATTGTAATAATAATAATCAATTGCCACCCTTATCTCTTATTATATGGGCAAGCCTTCCTCGATAATTGTATAAACTACACTCGCGGAGAATACAATCGCTAATTAAATGATCAAAATTGGTATTTATCTTAGATATTGATTCAATTTAAGAGAACGAAACTCGATTTCGCAGAACCCAAAAAAATGGCTCTCTCATATTTTGTTTACAGCGTCAGTTGGCAATGTTTTGTTTTTCTTTTGAGTTTCGTTGCCTCGAACGATGTTTGCACAATACATATTCAACTTTCTGCGAAAGCAAACACACCTTTTTGTTTAGTGCCAGAACAACTTGAAAAACAATAGTTGTTAGTAAATACAGATACTTTAGAGAAATATTCGAATATTATTTTTCTTTCTTCTATTATAGGATATCGAGTGTATATTTAACTTACTGAAATGAAAAAAAAATCCATCTTCCATATTTTACAATTTATTGTAAAATATAGAAGGAACACACGCACATATATATATATATATATATATATATATATATATATATATATATATATATATATATATATATATATATATATATATATATATATATATATATATATATATATATATATATATATATATATATATATATATATATATATATATATATATATATATATATATATATATATATATATATATATATATATATATATATATATATATATATATATATATATATATATATATATATATATATATATATATATATATATATATATATATATATATATATATATATATATATATATATATATATATATATATATATATATATATATATATATATATATATATATATATATATATATATATATTTGTAAGGAAGTTCTGTTTATTATTATCACAAGTACCTCTTATTTGAATATTTTATTTAACCTTTTAATCGTACATGTAACAAAAATGACTTTTAACTATTTTTTTTATTATTCATTTAATTTAAATACTTAAATAGAGAGATGACAAGACGTTTTCAAGGGCTTAAGTGTTTAAAAGTGTAAATTTCTCGACTGTTTTAATAATGACTATTTTAATTATTCTGAGCCTTGTGCCTTGAATAAAATAAAATTTTCTTTCAATCTTTGATCTTTTACCAGCTGTGAAAATACGAAACTTCAAGATAATCTTTTCAAATGAATAAAATAAAGGGGTTCTTGCTTAATTTGACAGACTTTTATTATCTCAAAAGAAACCTGCCTCGTGACATGAAACCCTCCCTAACAAAATTACTCAGTTGATCAATTCATTGATTAAATGCTTATCTTTTTTAACCAATCTTATTACTCTAAAAGTTTAGGGTGAAGTTCATCCCTTCTGAATCAAGGAATCAACCTTCTTGAAAACTAGAAGGGTACTATGGTGGTCAACCTAAAACTTATCGTTTGCCAATTTTTTCACAAACGAATGCAGATACACCATATAACTCGAGAATGATTTTTCAACTTTGTGGTTTAAAATAGGAATAGGGGTAGAATCTGCTTAAGGGAGGAAAAGGAATATTCCAAGCATGTAATAAGATTGAATTCATCACAATTTAAAAATAAATCACTACAAATAAATAACTTATTAACTTGCTGAGTTAAAAATTGTTAACACGGCAAGTCTCAAGGATCTATATATGTTTTCATTTACAAGTAAAATTTACAAACTTTTGTATTTGTATTATCATCTGTTGATGAAAACTTCTAAAGTTCTCGAAATTAGTCGTGTTTACATTTATTAACTCTTAAAGTTGTCTTATACAACTGCTTTATTTTTATAATTAAAAAATAATATTATCATACAAAGTTTGTGCCAAACCTATAAATAACAATGCTTCAAGTACTTTGAAATTAATAAGATATCTGTGTTTTCACTTTTTTTTCATATCAGACTCACAATGTGTTACCAGAAATAACATGTATGACTGTGACGCACTCGCTCACAAACGAAGTCACATCCTTGGACGACCACTTTTGGACTCCGAGAAGGTGAAGCTCTTACCACCAAAATAAGTCGTGAGCTACATGATTAATGTAAGTTTTGAGAGTAAGCTTTGATACAGAGGAGAGTCACAATAGACCTACTATGGTCGCAGTGACATAAGGGATGCAAGATCCCTTGACATCATTGTAAAAAATAGCTAGTTAAAATAAAACGAAATATCAAAATATAATTAAAATCATTTAACATTAATGACTCGTTCACTTGATGAAAATGCCATTTTTCTCCGCATAATAAAATATTCACTTATGCATGTAAAGATACCAATAGCAATTTGTTATTTTATGTGGGGTTATAAGCAGCTTACTCTGATGGAAGTATATTTCATATATTTTTTATTTGTATTCTTACAGGATTTTATACGTACCAGGAAGAAAACCTTGGGGACCCGGAAATATTACTACGGAAATAATCCGATTTTAAAAAAATTGCGGTTTACGTATTATACTTTCTTATGTTCAATTTCACGACGTTAATCAAAATTTAAAAAATAACGTCATCGTAAAAAATATTTGCGACAAATGCCTAGAATTAAATTAAAAACAATAATACATTACAATTCTTCTGATTTTTGACAACCATTTCAAAAAATCAATCTGAAATAAGAATCGGAAAGGTAATTGACTTAGTTGTTATGAATTATTTTATCATATTTTATATAATATTTTCTTTTACTTGATTCTATTATTTTCTGACATTTCATACATTTTTAAGTGTTTTTCATTTTGGTACCCTGACAGTTCTGATTACTACGTTTTATATTTTTGGTAAAATTTTCATATTTAAATCATATCCAGATATAACTAGGATAAAAGGATGAATTTTATAAAGACAATTGTCAATGCTATATACCACAGAACAAGTATTTACTATAATCTAGTAAAGACACACAGTGTGTAATATATTAACATATATTTTTTCTTAATTTTATTAGATACCTTTTTTACTGATACAAACTGAATAAATTGTTTTATTTATAAATTTATCGATTTTCGGCACTAAACAGTAAAAATACATATATTTGTATACAAAGTCAAATTCGTAACTTATTTCTTATTACATTTAATATATAAAGACATAATACAATAGTTTTTATTCAAAATTCATTTAACGCTATCAACGTTATGATGTAAAATTTAATATGACGGCAATTATCGGGATAAACTCTGCAATAAATAAATTGAAAATATTTATGAAAACAAAGTTATTGATAAAATTATATTCGAGAATAAACTTTGAACAATATGTGTAAAAAAATATATTTTTAATATTTTCGTATCAATGATTAAAGAAAACACTTGTTTTAAACCACTTGAGTTTTATTAAAGACTACATGTTTCAGAAGTTTAACTTCCATCATTCAGGTTTATATAATAACTAAAATATAAAATATAAAATTGTTCTATAAATAAAGAAAGGGGAAAGTTAGGGGGAGGGGATAAGTCTTGGGATACCCTTCCCCTAACTTTCCCCTCTCCTTATTTATAGAACTATTTTATATTTTAGTTATTATACAGACCTGAATGATGGAAGTTTAACTTCTGAAACATGTAGTCTTTAATAAAACTCAAGTGGTATAAAACAAGTGTTTTCTTTAATCATTGTAACATGTCTTACAACAAAGTCAATGCCGAAACAATAAATAAAATACATTTTCGTATAATTTATTACTAATATAACATTATAAGGAAGTTTTTAACGAACAAAATTTTCGTGAAAATCAAGAAAGATATATTTTTTTATAAAAGTAACAAAAACGAACGTTATAAATATTTTTAAAGGTATATTCAAAATATTTTGAGAAGGAAATATGGAAGTCTGGGCATTCATAGGATTTAAAATCCGTTATTGTCTGGTTTGAGCGAACGCCCTATTTATTGAGTACCATTTACAAATATATATTTATTTATTTTTAAACATCGCAATAAAAATATTATTTTAAATTTTAATAACAACATTTTGAGTGTGTCCAAATACTTGTTCACAAAATCTGGATTATCTCCAATTAAAGGAGTTATTTAATTATTGGACACACTCAAAATGTTGTAAATAAATTATCTGGTCAAATTATAAACATAAGAAATAAAAATGAAAATGGTTTTTTCTGGCGTTTCTCATGTGTGTGATTATAATCCAGGATTCGGACCTCACATACTAATAAAAGAGTTTCTGCTTAGTAAAAAGCTTCTTTACATCTCACCAATCGATGTCTCTAGTAAAGTTCTAGTGATTCAAGAACAAGGTTTCTTAATTGGTTCATATATACAGAACTTCCAAGAATTTGAGAAGTGTGGTTGTCAATAATGGGTAGAATTGGTGAATGTTACACGTGTGTAAAGTGATCACTTAAACCAGCCTATGACAGTCGTCAGCCCCGTAAATGCCCTGACTTCCATATTCTTCTTCATCTTTGATGAGATGTCAAAAAATAATATTTTAAATTTTACATACAAATCGAGACGCTGCGTGTTGAAATTTATAAATCTTTATCTTTCTCTCGCTTCTTAATCGTTCATACTCTTAATAAGCGAATTAAAGTTGTGGTATATAAATCCATTTTTAATTACAATTGTATTTGGTAAATACCACTATTTATAAAAACTTATTGTGACACGTTTTTAATACCTTGATACAAAAAAAAACACTGTGTGTGTGTGTGTGTGTATTTTTTGTGTCAGTAATAATGTCAAATCAGTAAATTTGTTTTTTCATTTAAATTTTATTTAAAACATCTTTGTAAATAAGTAAGGCGTTTTAATTATAGTCAATTGTAACATCAAAAAAATAAAAATAAACTGCAGATAAAATGGTACGCATGCGAGAGTAAGCAAAATTTTCCTACCCCGTTATATCGCCCAAAATTATTTAGTCAAAGAACTCCAGAAAATATTTAAGCATTTAAATTTTTCAGATGTTTTTATAGTTCTTTTAACACACATTCTCTCGACTTAACGTCCGTTTTTAATGAAAAAGGGTAAAACGTCCTGAATCGTATTCAAATTTTCCTGAAACGACTTTCGGTACAAATCCTTTAATGCGCAAATTTCCACAACACTGAAGCTGTTTTTTTTACTCCTGAAATATTTCTTGGTAAAATTGCTTTAAAAGCTCGGAAAAAAGAACTTTGAATATTAGCACGTGGCATCTTATTAAATGATGTTTTTAAATAATCACTCAATTTAACGAAAAACGATTATTTTTGTATTACTAATCATTATTTTGAGTTTTTGTTTAAATGAAGCTGTAAAGATTAAAGGTAAGATATTTAGGTTTAAAACGATGTTTAAACTTATTTTTTATTTAAGAATACTCAAAAAAACAAACGTTTAAATATTATCATCTATTTTTTTAATTATATTTTTTTCACATATTGCAAATTTCAGTTTTTAATCAGTTTTAAATAAATTCCTTTATATAGTCAAAAGGATGAATTTTTTATGTCAAATGTCAAATCGCAATATTCTATTTTAATTTTAATAATTTTAATATAATAATTTAATTTTAATTTTTATAACCTGTTGATAAAATGAATTTCCGAGACCGGTTGTCACAAATAAGTGTTTAAAAAAGTGGCATTACAAAAAGTAAACAACGGATGGTAAGGAGAGTGTTTTAATAAAAAAAATATATTTAAATTCAAATTAACGTTATAACGAAGAATGGTATGACAGGTTATAAACCCTTTAAATACAAAAACTTTCATATTCTTCCTCATCTATGTTAAGTATCAATAAGTGAGAAAACTCAGATTTGAGAAAAAAATGGACGCACTCAAAATATTGTCAGTAAAATAACTGGTCAATTTTTTTTAAACATGTTGATAAAGCGTTTTCTAGTGTGAAAATTTTTTCGGAAAGAATCTTACATACGTTCCATAGAGGTCTCTGGTAATCGCATATAAACGAAGGTGTCTATTCAATGAAATAAAAAAAGTGGTAGTAACCACCAAACAATGAAGGTGGATAAAATGTTATTTTTACAAAAAATGTTAATTAAATCGCAATATTTTTTTTTTCCATTTTCAGTTATCTATTGTATTATTATTGATACAAAATAACGATAATAAATGTTATTGATACAAAAAATAGTAAAATCGTGGCGTAATTATCGTATTCGATATGATTAATTGATTCGGCAGTCACTTCGTGGTAATATCTATTCATATTGGTAAATACCACTACTTCATTTTCGTGTTTCGATGCATTCGAAGACTTAGCTTCACATACGGTATTAATTGATGAGGAATGCATCGAAACACGTGTCACATAAGATTATTAGAAATAGAGGTATTTAAATTATAAACGGATGGATATTATCACAATGTAAGTGACGAATCAATAAATGGATACACCGTTTTAATTTTATTGTATAAGGAATAAAGGTTAATCACAATTAAGATTGCAGGCATTTTATCTGTCAAAACCGGATAACCTTTGAAGCTTACCACTTTAAAAATTTAATGAAAAATAAAAATGAAAAACAATGGTTTACTCCAACATGTTTTTTCAGTCGGTGGTAGGCTTGAATAGTGGTTTATACCAAGTGAAATTTTCATTTATAACATTGCCTTATAAAATTGCCTCTTGTCTTATTCTTGGAGGAAAATATTTATGGTACAAGGTTCCCATAAATATCAAGGCCCACCACTGCTAGAACATGACGAGGTGGTATTTTTATTTGTAGTTAGGCAGAGATAAGGGATGAATGAAGAAAGGAAAGGTCAGGAATGTCCGATTAATTGAAAAAGAAGGGACCCTTTTCAATTTCTACCCCGTCGGAATTAAATCAAAATGTGTGCCCAGCTTTCTTGCTCTGTCAGAGAGTCAAATAGAAATACGAGCGCGTTGTCACATTTTTTATCCTTATTGTGTGGGAACTGTTTGCTGGGCTAAACGTTCTGCGTAACTTATTAATAGGTCCTTGGAGGATGTAAGTCTTTCTGTGAGAAACTCAACCAACTCAGTAAACCAACATACGATTTTTACACATATATGTACAGGGGCAGTAGAATTACTGGGATTTTTCAAATGACTGAAAATCAGCACAAAATACAATTTTCTTTAATGTTTTTTGCAGATACTTTATGGCACATTTCATAAACTTTATAAAATAAAACAAGAAATTTGTTATTGATCAATTTTCTACTGGTACATTTCTCCAGCCAATTTCGATAAGAAGCTTTTCATCTTCAGGGATAAACCTGTATAAATTTATCCCTGAAGACGACAAGGTTCTTATCGAAACCGGTTAGAGCATAGTATCAAAAAAAGTGATTAAAACAAAGAGCTTGTTTTATTTTATAAAGTGTAACATATAACAATATATTGTTAACTCCATTTTCTTCTGTACGTGTCATGTCAGGTCTTTCTGACTGGTTATAATCTCTGTAAATACCCAGAATTTTATATTATTTAAATACGATGAAAAAAATGTAACTGTCCTCTTATATTATCAAGAAATGTCAGTAAAAATAGGAATGCATAAAAAAATTAAACCATTAAATAATGTTTCTTGAATGTTTTCCGCAGATACTTTGTGGCACATTTTATAAACTTTATAAAATTAAATAACTTTGTTTTCACCACTTTTTTATTAATACAATTTAACCTGCCGGTTTTGACATGAACTTTGTCATCATCGGGTTTTATTTTAATTCTAAAATATTTAAAAATATTAAAATACTCTCAACAAAAACTTCTTTACACTCAAAAATTATAAATGTTATTTTTATAAAAATAACATTAAGGATTTTTACGGAGTGTGTGGAAGTTTTTAATGTGAGTATTTGAATGTTTTATAATTAAAATAAACCCTGATGGTGACAAGGTTCTTGTCGAAACTAGTAGGTTAAATTATATAAAAAAAAAATGGTGAAAACAAAGTTATTTAATTTTATAAAGTACATAAAATAATGCCTCCTATATTGCATTATTTAAAAGATTATCGATATTAGGAAAATTATTGAATAAGGTCCTATTATTGTTTTAAATAAGTTAATAAAATGTTGAACGAACTTATGCGTTTTTCTCTAATAAGGCAAAAATATATTCAAGATAATACTAATACTAAAATATTAAATAAATTCTGCCTTGTCTATTTCACACCGCTTACATAATAATGTTGTTTCAGATACCATTAGAGAGGAAACCTGCATGCAGTTTGCCTACGGCAAGCAATTTAGACCATTAGATAGGGTGCATTAGGTACACAATTGTGTGCACTTTACTTCCTGCCACGATAGGGATGAAACAGCCCCATTAATCTTGGGTTCGAATGATTTATTCAAAACCTGTTTTGATTCGAAACTAGAATGATTTCGGTTTTTCCTGAAAATTTTTATATTTTTATGTAGGTTTTATTTTAAACACAATTCTCTGTTTAATATAACATATTTTGCAAGATATTTTTTTCTTAAACGGTTAACTAAAGTCCTTTAGTGAGACATGTTATATGAAAAATGTATCCTTAAATAAAAGAATGCATTTTTTGTTGTAAGTTAATGTAGAAAATCGTCTTCATAAATGATTCGACCAAAGATTGTTTACTTTCAAATCTCAACGGCTGGATTAAGTGATCACTCTACACACTTGTAACATTCATCATTCTATTCATGATTGTCAACGATACTACTAAAAAAATTGAAAAAATTAAATAAAAATTTAAAAATTCATTTTGTCAGAAATATTATATAAAATCATGGTTTTCAACTCCTGCCTTGTTGTAAATATATAACATAGAATTTTTTTCAGCCTAACGCCAGTCTGATGATGTCGGTAACGACGAAACCCGGTTGCTGGTTAAATAAAATTAATATGGAAAAATTGCATAATTGTTAATTTATTCTATTATTTTTTAGAATACAAAAAATATAAAGATTTTCATATAGGGGGATTTCAATCCTCTTGTTAGATCCAGCTAGGTTGAGTTGTGATATTTGCCAAGTTAATGTAATATTTTAAATGGTTTGACATTATCACAAAGTGACTTCCGAATCGATTTATTAAATTAAAAATGTGATATTCGAAATTCACTACAAAAAGCTTTATTCATATTTTACAAAAAGCACACCCCTGAATGTTTATCATTTGAGGTAATACATTTATGACTACAATAGCATAGAAATTCTTACTTTTTGACAGAGTTGAATGCTAAAACTTGAAACCGCATGCAAATATTTTTACCAGTTCAGTCGTTCGCAGTTCGTTGGCTGCCTTTACTGGGGTTATGCCTTTTATTTTCTGTGTCGGGTGGAACGCTCGTTAATTTCGAACAAGTCTGAAAGATTTTATTTTCTCTGTAACTAGCAAACTTTCGGTTCCATATAATATAACGTCTCTAAATTGTAACAAATTTGGAACTTGAAAATGTTACGTTGGTTCATTTGAGATAAGAAAATTAAAAATAATTGATGTTTTTTTGTTGCAGAAACATTGTGTTATATTTTATAAAATTTTACAAAATAAAACTAAAACATTGTTTTTAACAACTTTTATTTTTGATACTTTTTTTCAAGCGTTTTTGACAACATCTTGATTATCTTCACGGGTGGATATGTATTTGATTTTAATCTTGTTTTACTTTGCAGTAAAAAGATGGTAATATGTTTTTTGAATTAATGGTTTTTTTTTTTCGTTTGTTTCAGAATGAATCCTTACACACCGCCCTAATGTCCCTAAAATCAAAAGAATGCCAAGAAAACTTCTCGTCAGAAAAATACAGATGTTTGTAAGTATGCCGTTTATTTTCATATAATTTTCAATAATTGTACATGTACATATATATATATATATATATATATATATATATATATATATATATATATATATATATATATATATATATATATATATATATATATATATATATATATATATATATATATATATATATATATATATATATATATATATATATATATATATATATATATATATATATATATATATATATATATATATATATATATATATATAAATATATATATATATATATATATATATATATATATATATATATATATATATATATATATATATATATATATATATATATATATAAATATATATATATATATATATATATATATATATATATATATATATATATATATATATATATATATATAAATATATATATATATATATATATATATATATATATATATATATATATATATATATATATATATATATATATATATATATATATATATTATACATAATACCTGTTTTAAAAGTAGTTTAAAATAAAGATTAGGTTCATTACTATAAGTATAGAAAACCTTATAATAAATGCCGTTATAAATAAAAAAATATCTTGAAGAATGTCACTTTAAGTAAAAAAAAGTTCTAAGAAAGATATCGCCACATTTAGTCAAAAATGGAAAATTGATGAAAATACTTATAATTTTTGACTTCAATATAAAAAATAGCAAGTTTTTGGATATATTCCCACTTACACTTGTAAACGTAGCGCGATCTGCCATTAAATTCCGATTCGGCCATCATATTGGGAACCAATTTACGACATTGCTATTTACTGTCGTCCATTTTCGCTTGAATTGCGTCTGGAATTGACAAAAACCTTCAGAGATATGACGTAATTTCGCGAGCGGACGACATTTGCGCCGACATTTCGGTAATCCCCGTGTGTCTCGCTGACCGATGATGTTGTGAACGGTGACACGTGTCATCTGGGACCCGGAACATAATCCTTCTTGCGGAAGCGGAGGAAGCACTCGGATTTGAGCTAACAAGGTGTTTGACGGGTGACAGACTCCGATACAGAGGCGTTCTGTAAAGAAAGGCGTTTACGACTTTACGAGAGTAAAACGAGATGCTTTTAAAAATAAAAATAAGGTGTTTCATATACTTTAAGCACAGGAAAAGATTAAAACTGTTCACACATATATATATATATATATATATATATATATATATATATATATATATATATATATATATATATATATATATTTATATATATAAATATATATATATATATATATATATATATATATATATATATATATATATATATATATATATATAAACATATGTATATATATATATATATATATATATATATATATATATATATATATATATATATATATATATATATATATATATATATATATATATATATATATATGAGCCATCTATGGTTGGTTTAAGAATGTCTCAATTTAGGAGAGATCCCAAAAACTGGATTATTTTACATATTTAAAATCACTCCACCTTCACAAAATATTTATCCATCAAATTCAAATTATATCTGTTTGATACAGTGCTCCACACACCACTGAGTGCCAGGTATGGTTGAACAGTAGTAGTATGTAAGAATGGTTTAGCCTATAGCTGTATTTCATTCTGACTTGTAATGTATTGAAAATTTTCCTTGACATGAATTTTTTTGTGTATTCCTTAAAAATAAAATATGGTACGGAGTAGTGAAATATTAGTGTATTAAAATAAAAACGTATATATTTTTTGCGTATCATTAAATCTGTAGCCTTAGAATCACAAAAAAGTGATATAAAAATTCTGTTTATAGCTTAAAAAAAAGCTCACAAAAAATACGAAAAGATGGTTTTTTTCAAACGATCAGGAGTTAGTTGATTGCTAATTGCGTAGGCTGAGAAACCGTTGGAAAAGTAAAAAACCGTCATAATGAAAACGATGTTTCTGAAAATAAGTCTCACACATAATTATACGATTTTTTCGGGTCTTAGTAAAGACATCAAGGATCTCACTTTGTCACCAAAACGACACATATAAATTGAGTTTTCTTATTTCTTTTACCCACATTTGGTACAGATATTTCGGGTAGGGGGATGCTTTGCGACGTTAGGCTGAAAAAGTGGTGAAAAAAATTACCGCAATATTAAACCCTAGAACGGAGGGAAATGCGAAATCACGAGGTACTCCTTACATGGGCGCCTTCCAGTTGCGAACAATACATTCTGAATAGAGGTAATCACTTAGAACCGACACGAAACCTACATTATGTTTGAATCCATAATATAACCGGCGTATACGAGTATATCAATGTACACAAAAACCTTGGTACATATGTGTAAACTATATTTATTCATTACATTATTTTTGACATCTCAACTTGAAGAGGAACATGGAATTTTATAAAATAAAACAACTTTGTTTTAACCACTTTTTATTGGTACACTTTTTCCAACCGGTTTCTACAAAAACCTTGTCATCCTTGTCATTGGTTTATGAACTAATTCTAAAACATTGAAATACTCATAGTTAGGTTATAGTTAATTACAATTACCCTTCTCTTACGATACCAAAAACTTCTACGCACTCCATACACCATATGAAAATGTGTTTTAAAAAATAACGAGAAAAAACTCCCAAATTTTGCATTTATTAAAAAGGTTTTTAGTGTACTTACCAGTAAAAAGTGGTTAAAAGAAAGTTGTTTTATTTTATAAAGTTTGTAAAATGTACTACAAGTATCTGCGAAAAACATTCAAGAAAAGAATATTGAAATCTGGGTTTTAAAGGAATAATTACCGGCATAGGCTGGTTTGAAAGATCACTTTACTCACGTGTTACATTCCACCAATTCTACCCATGATTGACAACCATATAACTCAAATTCTTGAAACTTTCATATGTAAAGTCCAAATTCGAAACGAAATGCTTGAATTCCTAGAATTTTACCAGCCAATGCGGTCGTAAGCGTGTTGATTGTGATTTTTACCTTTCTTGGAGGTACTTTCTTATGCTATGTTATAGTGATTCTTACATTTATATGTAAGGTTTGTTTTAGCATATATAAAGTTGATTGACTACCATAAGTTATAATTATTTGAATATTTTTTCTGTGGGAACCCGTCTCGTAATTTTAAGTATTATTTTGATTATTGACATTCGGATAACAATAACACTAGTTTCGAGAATTACACATGATCTCGAAAATAGTCATTTTTATATTAATAAACTTTTAAGTGGTTACAGTTTTTGAGTACTTTTTTACTATTTTCTTTTTAATATATTTTTTTCTTACACTCATTTGATTTGTATGTCTAATATGAAAACAATCACAATATTTACATGAAAACAGCATATATTGCTTGTGATAAAAGCTATATCATGTATACTATAAAGTAGAAAAACATAGTAAAGGATTTTTTACCATTAATATATAAAACTATATAAAACAGTTTGCATTTATACCTGTTTATAAGAACCTCGATAATTCTCGAAACTAGTCGTGTAACAAGTGGAAACTAGTTGTGTCGGGTTGTGGTCCCGTGGTTAGTGTCGTGGACTCTTAAGTCAGAGTTTCTCGGCTCGAACCCCTCTAACGCAATAAATAATTACCTATTTCTAACAATGAGCCACTTAGGCTCACAGAAATAGTATGAAATAAAATGTTTGTGTAAATAATAAAAACACAAATATTTCTGTTTAAAAAATATTAATAAATTGTTAATATAGTAAGTGTTTTTTTATTTATTTAAACGCAATATCAATAAATATGAATTCGAAAAAAATATTCAAATAATGATTTTGAAACTTGTCTTGTACAAAACTATTTCAAGTCGAAAAAAAAATCACTAATATTTTGCTTCAATTATGAAATCATTATTTTTTCATTTGTCTGGAGTTAACGTATGAAATTTTTATTTTTCAGAGACAAGCTTCCAAATGACGTCAGTTCGTGTAGCAACTACGCATATTTAGAGGATATCTACGACACGGTACTGGCAAATGAATGTAAGTATCAAACCAGCGATGGCAAACCTTTTCAATTCTAAAGGCAACATTAATTTAATTGATTTTTAATTTCAGTTTCAATTGAAAAAATACGAGTTTTTCTTAAAATCTACTGTGACACACGTGTTTCGACGAATTCTGCATCATTTGACAGTGTTTGAAAATAATGCAGAATGCATCGAAAGATACCACGCCATTGCCCGGCAGTTAAATAGATTTTTAAACTATTGTTTCGCAACTTATTTAATTTCTTTCTTCTAACCCTTATCCGCACCCAATAGTGGATAGGGCACTGCACCATATTGACAAGGTGTTATCTTGATCAATACTTACATGAAGGCAAGGTGTTACTCACTCCTACGCTTGTGTATTGAAAGCATTGTTAACTTTGTGATATTGTGATATAAAATTCTCCTTCGTTTATCGTTCACTTTGTGTAAAACCACTTAAATAAACAATAATTCATTTGATTAATTTTTCATATTTCTCTATTTAAATTTTATTTTTGTGTTAATATCAGACCGTAACAATATCATTTTATTGACCTGATGATCGAATGATTATTCCGAAACCGGTAGTCACAAATTAGTGTTTATTAAAGTGGTATTACACAACGTGAACGATGAATGAAAAGGAGAGTGTTTAATATTTGATTGTAAAATCATTGATATTTATTTTCACCCCCCCTTGGGAATCGAACCCAGGATCTCCAGCACGGTAGATAAATATGCTAACCATTACACAATGGAGGCGGGCAAAATTTTTATTTCAGTCTTGTAAATTTTCGAGAATTTTCTAAAAAATTGAAACATTTTCTCAATATAAAACGTATCCAGAATCGATATTTTATGGCAATTAACAACAGTCATTAGACCCTCATCAAACACACAGTAGAATTATTGACATTTAACACATCATCCAAACATATTATTGTTTTATTTATTATCACATTCGCACTCATCAATCATGTCTTCCATAATTTATATCTATACTAAATAAAATACAATGATTGATTCATTCATATCTCATTATTTAATAATGAATGATAAAAGGATGATGATTGATAAAAATAAATAAATATTGATAAAACTTCTACAATCTCGTATTTTCTTAAAAGATTTATTCACACGTCATATTAAAAGTCGATTTCATAAAAGTAATTTGAAATATTTTTTAACATTAAAAAAAACTGACGCATGATTTAAGACTCCACGGATGATATTGTGGCCGTACTGGCGAAAAACATTACCCAGAAAATGTGCAATTTTGACTTCAAGACGCATATTATGAAGTTTTCAACGTTCTTTAAATTGGCATACACTAAATAGATCGAAATGTCATTTAAATGTGGTTTTGAAGGTAAATTAAACTTTGAGTTTAATAGCGGCTATTTTATTCAGGCTAAAATATTTAAATAACAGAGATTATTAAAACATGAATTTCAGAGTTAACGTTTTTTTTCCAGAATCTTTAGATGAGTCATTTACGTATTAATATTATAGATGTCGCAACTTGAGATTTTATTACACAACAATATTTTCTATTTTAAATATATGAAAGAAGATGGAGGTCGTCGGTCTTGGGATTCTATACGTAGAGACTCGTGTTATCAAGCGATCATCGGTAAATGATACACGTATGTAATTTGAAAAAACAAAAGCATAAAAAATGCAAAAAATATATTGTCTTTCCAAACTTATTTATTCTTATTTTCCAAACTATTTATTCGAAATAATAAAAAAATCATCAAACCTTAATTCATGTTGGCCTTCGGGTCGATCAAAATCACGGTACGTCTCAAAACCGGTAGATATAAAAATCTCGGTGAATCGGTGGTCATGTACTAATATTACTAACATTAAAAAAAAAAAAGTTAAAATGACTAACCACAATGTAAATGCTTTGAATATTCATAATATTGAGAATAATAAAAAAACAGTCATCCGACTCCAACAAATTTAGTTTGCAGATATCTGAATCAGGAAATCTATTTCCGTTTCCGCTCGAATCGATAAACTCCGACAATTTATAGCGCAGGTGTGGCGCTGACCGATGTGAAAAACTAAATTACATTTTAATATGCAAACGTTTAAAGTTGAACCACCCCAACTGTGAACCAAATTGGCTTTCACATTTGAGAGGTACAAAAATAAAGAACGAATTGGAAAAGTAGATTCAACTAGATAACACCGCGTGGGAGATTCAACTTATACGGACCGTAAAATGTGCTATTAAAACTTTTTTCCATATCTTGTCTAGAAAGTTTAACCGTCCTGAAGCAATTACGAATAAACTTTATTATTTCACACTTCTAGTTTTTTATTCTCAAAGGACTCGCTCGTAATAGCGGTGTGCAAGTGACACAAGCCAGTACGATTTTGAAGTATGCAACCATACTATCAACATAATAAATTAAGATTTTAGTCAACCAATAATAAGTAATTTTGGTATACCTCAGGGAATGGTTTTAGGACTTCATAATTTTCATAATTTATGTCAACGACATTTATAATCAAACCATCAGCGGTAAAATAATATCATATGTAGAGACACTTCTAAATTAATAAATGGACCAAACTGCAAAGTCATCAATGGAAATAGGGATATGATAATGTTAAAATCACACTAACTACTCACGTTAAACATGTTGTATTGAAAAAACTTAAAATACCGCCAATATATTGCATCCAATTGCTAGCTATTGCTGCTGTTCTTCTTCTTCTTTACCTTTCTATAGATCTTGGAGATCTGTCTGCGCTGCCGCTTGTTGCTCTTAGGATATCGACTTCCAGCTATCTCTTCCCTTTTCCTTGTCCTTCGGGGTTTCCTTGAAGAGCAATACATGGAAGTCTGTCTTCTGATATTCTATTTAGATGCTCATTCAAGTATCTATTGTCATCCCTACCTCATGATATCTTCCATCTTACATGTGCTCCAGATATCAGTGTTTCTTACTACTACTACTACTACCATCACGCCGTTTCCCCGCAGGGGTAGGCAGAGAGGATGGAACGCCACACTCTTCTGTCCTGACATACACTCCTCGCCTCCTTCACATCCATACATCTAGTCATACATGCCCTCCGATTACGCAGACTTTTGACACGCGACTTTTGATTACGCAGACTTTTCAAAGATCGAAAAGTTCTTATCTCAGAGGTTCAAAGTCGAGATTTTGTTCTAGAAGCACTGTTATTATTTTTTTGTAAAAACTACTTGTAAATATCTTCTTTTTTATATAAAGTGATGACGGATATTTAATTATCAGGATTTCATGATATCCAAAAAAAAGGAAAAATTGAAAGAGTGGACAAATAAATACAGATCAAAGTATTCTACTCGAGTCTATAATCCAAAAGAATCCTTTTATATTTACGAAAATTTCATAAAATATTTTTGCGTATATTCGATGAATATTTCCTACCTAAATGTCAACGTATTATATATCAAAATAATATTTTTCACAGAATTCATTTCGGTTTATTCAGGATGAACGACTTTCTATCAATATTATAATGAGATTTTTTTCGATTTCATTCGATGCATTCATTTTTTCCTACCATAGCGTAAATCGGCACATCAAAATTGAACTGAAAATAAACGTAAAGGATACCTGTTGGGCTTTGCAAACTAACCGCAAAATTATGTACATTACGATTAATCGAGAAAAATATAATGAATACCGGTTCACTAGTTATTAAGAAGGTGTAAAAAGTTAAAAAATATTTATAAATCAAGATTTTAATAGATATCTCAACAAGGATAAAGAAGTTGATTGAGATAAGGCGACAAAATTTCGGGCATTTTCAGGGCAAACAACCTGTCACTAACTGGTTTAGGGGATATTTTTTCTGCTTAGATTTTTACTGATATTTTTTTTAAGTTCTGTACTGACATTTTTGTAAAGAACTGCAATTTATATAATAAGATAACAACCATTTAGTTTTTTTTCACATGAATTTTATTTTCGACTTCATCGAACCATTTTAATGATGTCGGTAACGACGCAACTCGTTTACTAGTAAAATAAAATAAATGTAAAAAAAAACTATACAAATGATTTTTTATGAATGTTTGTTTAAGCGTTATCCTATCATTTTGAGATTGAAGAGGGGTGTTCAAGTTGATTTGTTATTCTGGATTGTTAAAAATTGAGATTTTTTAAAATGAATATTAAATAAGGATAAAATGTTTGCATAAAATATCTCGAGTCTATTCAAATATAAAGATTTTCTACGTACTTAAGTTATCTTTCGAGTACCCATAATATTCTTAAAAAAATAATTTCGGAGAAAAAAATAGTTGAATTAAATATTAATGAAATGAATTGCGCAGATTTACGAATTTAATTAATATAAAATTGTTCCTCGAATGATTTTTATTTTTTTTCCTCTCATATTTTTTTGCACCCTGCTTACAATATGCAAGGTCATGTTACGGGTATGGGTTTCTTGCACTTTAGCTTTAGTACTTTCGAGTATGCATTATTTGGAAGAGAAAAAAAGGAGGTTAGAGCAGCGTTCAGCCTCATCACTCCACTGCATTTAGCTCCGTAAGTACATATTATCCGGCTCCGACGTTTATCCTCCTTCATTGTAGTTTTTCATCTCCACAACTATACTTTCCAGGTAGTCCTAGTACAACTTGGTGACGACTCTGCTTCTAAGCATCTCCTACGGGTTCAAGGAGTCGATGTTGTGAGCATCACACTCCATTTGGAGAATCCACCTGTTTCGCTCAAACGTTGGGCAAGATCTCAGTACGTGTTCGAATGATATTATTAATTGTTTTTATTTTTGAACAGCTATGGATGCACCACAGTTTTTGGAGATGCTGGGATACGAACTCGTAGCGCGATGTTGCTCTGGGAGGTTGGAAAGAGCTCTTAGATGTCTGGGGGGAGATTTGCAAGATTTTTTAGCCACTTTAGACAGTGTCCATGATGTCCTCTATAATCAAGTGAGTGCCGATTTATTATATTAAAAGAATCAATGTTCATTCGTTTTAATGTAAATACGTCTTCATTAACGCATATAAACGGTAGTAAGCCCTGTAAATACTCCACGTTCGTTTGCATCTTTGTTGAAAAGTCACCGTTATATTGTACATTGAACCCCCCTGTAACGTTGAGATAGGTTCAGCGTTTTTAATTTATAACATTTTTTAATGTTTTGATTAAAAAAAAATGATATGTCATCAAAGACGAAGAAGAATATGAAAGTCTGAGCATTTACGGGGCTGACGACCGTAATAGGCTGAGCCTATGACAGCCTATGACGGTCGTCAGACCCATAAATGCCCAGACTTCCATATTCTTCTTCATCTTTGATGTGATGTCAAAAAATAATCTAAAAATAATTCCTGTACTTGGAGATAATCCAGATTTTGTCAAGTATTTGGACACACTCCAAATGTTTTAAATAAATAAAATGTTTCCTTCGATTAACTTGATCATAATTTATTATAATTAGAAAATATTTACTTACTGTCTCGTGTGAACATCTCTGTGTCAGAGCAGCGATGACCTGTTTAGTCATCAATGTAACTTCCGCTGAACGCACATATCTAGGTCAAGGCACACGGACCTACTATGTTTTACAGTGGACCACCGTTATAGGAAAAAAAACTGCCTCAAACCTTAAAGGGGACGGCCATATTTTTCTTATAATTTTTATAATGTAAAGTAATGTAATAATAATGCACAGTGATTTCTTATAATGTACAGTAAACCCCCCTATAACGTACACTCGTATAAGATATTCTTAAAATTTCATTTTTCTTTCAGGACGATCCATCACAGAATCCAGGACAAGAGTACGAAGCTGCTTTTGTATGCAGTCCAACAGGACATGGTCAGCTGGAGTTACATTTCACCACCGAGAGAGAACCAGTCGCCTACCTCCTTGTAGGGAGCCTTAAAGCAATAGCGCAGATATACTACAACACCACCGCAGTCATTGAGTTCCATAGATACAGTAACGACCCAAGGCATTTTAGGTAAGAAAAAAATCTTGAACTAACTCTGAAAGCTTCAGAGTTAATTTAAGCTTTTTTCCTAGGTCTCATATTCTTGATCATACCTAATTTTACCCGGTGTTTCTCTGCTATTATTTGCAAATTTAATTGCGTGATAATTTTTATTAAATGATTTATATTCATCTCATTAAAAAAAACGTTACTTTGATTCGCCATCATTTATCAGCAAATCACTTTCCTTGCACACATTAAACACTATTATCACTGGCGCCTGCAGGTCTTCTCTGTTATCGACAAGAAGCGCTGCATTGTCAGCAAATAAAAGACAACAGACTTTCAAATTGCTCTTTCAGCTACAATATTTAAACCATCCATTTCTTTCTAACTACTTTATTTTTTAGTATTGGCAAGCACTAAAAATTATCAAAAATTTCTTACACGCATTATACACATTTGTCACCAGCGCCTACAGGTCTTCTCTGCTGTCGATAAAAGCACTGCATTTTCAGTATACAAAAGGCAACAAACATTAAAATTGATTATTTTCGTTATAATATTTAATCTTTTCAGTTTTTTTTTGTCTTCTCTACAATTAAAATAAAAAATAAATGGAGACCTAACTTTCCATATTATTTGGTTAATTCATCGTATAGTCTACATGACGAGAGAAGGTGTATATTACTTTTTTTAACACGTATAACTGAAAGGTTATTATTTGCTTTAACTGATTTCAATGTACTATTTAAAATATTAGACTATTTCAAGTACCGTAAAACGGGGCTACTTGAACTTTGATGTGTTACTTGAGCCCAGAACAAATTAAATCTGTATTTGGTCTACAATAATGAACGTATCAACATGATTAATTGTTTCCCTGACAGGTGACACTTAACGTCACGATGCTTCGATTGATACCACGATCTGAATATTTTTTTGTACTGGACTCAAGTCACATCAAAGTTCAAGTAGCCCCGTTCTACGGTACTTAATTTTTTCACGTCATTTTCATAATATTTGGTTAATTCATCGTACAGTCTACATGACAAGATATGGTGTTGATTACCTTATAACAGGCATAACTAAGTTTTTTTACTTTTGTTTTAACTAATTTTAGTTTAAAATTTATAATATATAATGCCAATAGTCCAATTATATTTATAATATAATTGGACTATTGGCAAGCATTTACAAAATAATTAAAATAATAAAACAAAAATACCCATTTCCATTATTTTTGCTAAATTGATCGTATGCTCTACATGACGAAATATAGTAATGATGACTTTTGCAACAGGTACGAAATTACCGCCATTCCACACGCCGCCCCCGCCACATCTAAGGGTCGCCCCCCTCCGTCCGTGGTCACCACGGAGTCCGACCAATCTGACGACGAAGCGGATGACGACCCGTTTGGTCCAGGTACCAAGGATCCTGGAGAACTGTCGACGGAGGCAGCTGACCTGAAGATGGGCGTGGGGAGCTTCTGCAAAGCGTTTCCTTGGCACTTTGTGATCGATAGGAAAATGGAGATCGTCCAACTTGGTAAGCGACACAAAATATTTTTAAAAGCTTTATAACTGATCGTCTGCTCAGCTCAATCGAGTACAACGCCAATACAATTCAATATACATATGTATAAATAAAAATCTAACAGATAAGTAAACATATATTTAAAAAAAAAATTTAATCAGTTATACTCAACAGTAGCACACGTAATTGTTCACGGTAGATAGCGTATTTCTTAACGGCTGTCACTTAGCATTTTCAAAACTGTCGATTGTAGATTTCATAGATTTATTGTTATGTTTTCATTGTTATGTATTTATATAAATAATTTATTTAGAAAAAGGGTTTTCTATTTTATTTCTTTTATTTAAACTGTTAGGTCAATACTAACTTGTTATTCCTTTAATTAATTATTCATTGGATTTTAGTGTAATATAAATAATGTTTTATTTGTTGGATGTCCATAATTAAGTAAGTGTCAATCATTGCTAAGCTTACCCTTCCGTTATTTATATTTTCAAGAAATAAAGTAATTTAAATGTTACGAACCACCAGTAATTAAAAATATTAAGATAAGTTCTTTAAGGTGATGAATGGCGCGAATGTATAACGAGAGAATGAATAAGAAAGTATTTAACAAATGTAAACGGGAGAAGAAAATGAAGACGGCCAAGAAAGTTTTAGCAAGATCAGATCAATCAGAACTTAAAATCCGATCAAAAATCTACGAAACCGAAGATCATGCATGACTGGGTGTGAAATGTATGGGTGTGAAAGAAGCTAGGAGTTTATGTCGGAGCAAATGAGTATGGCATTCCATCCTCACTGCCTAGAAACGGGGATGATTTGATGTTATTCTATAATACCAAACGATGTATTGGATATCTTTTTTAAAGTATCACGAAGAAAACTATGCCAATTTATCGATGTATCACTGTAAAATTTCAGTTTTCTTTTTATACCCTGAAAGTGGAACAAAGTTTGAAATAAAAATATTCTGAATCGGACGAAAAAAGAAAAAAAAACGAAATAAACTCTTTTAAGGAGGGGACATTCGAATACTGCGGACATGTTATGAAGACGATAAATATAAAATCATTCAAGTAATGCTGTCCGGGAAGATTGAAACGAAAACCAAAAATATCGGGAAAGAAATGGTTTAAATCAACCCCCTCTCTTTTTTACTACCGGAGGCCACAAAATGAAATTATGAAAGGAAAAAAATCGATTTTTGCATCCAAAAAAATTGTTAGTCGGTATTGAAAATATCAAGAAAAAAATACGAAATAGTTTTTTTACAACTTTGTTGTATCGATTTGAGTCTTAGTCTAATATTTTATACCCAGAAGATGCAAAATATCACAAATTTATTCGGCAGTCACTTTGTGGTAGAAATCTATCCATTTTTAAACCAAGTTTAAATTAGTAAATACCACTATTTCTTAACATTTATCATGATAAGTGTTTCGATACATTTCGCATCATTTTCAAACACCGTATAACATGGTATTTAAAAGATGATGTGGAATGTGCGTACGATACAATATGAATGAGATATACGTGGGTGAATCAAATATGAGCAGGATTTATTTATATTTATAATAAACAATTAAAATACGAGGCTTACATTGTTTTCAATAAAGTCTTTTCTCAACATTCTGATGTTTTCTATTATTATTTTTTTTTGTATAAAATGATACAAAAATGCAAGCGCAGAAAGCTCTCCGTAATACCAGCATATGTAATAATAGAAAATTATGAAAGTTTAACCCTCCCTTCCCGGTGTTGCGTACCTAATACACATTGCTTCTAGTAACCATAATATCTCTAAAAATATAATAAATACAAGGCTAAGACTTAAGGTATTCCTCCATAACATATTTACGCATTGATGTAAAAAATAAAATTAAAAATAATCAGAATTTATTGGGTACATAGGAGGTATTTTGTGAATATCGGAAACAAATTCACTTATAAACAGCGCGTGGAGAGTGTACGGGAACCGCGACACTATATTCGCATCTTACTCTCGCACACTTACACTGCGCAAGCGTGAAGAGCTCAAAGCTCAATGTTCTCTGGCTAGCTAGCGAGCTAGTAGCAGTAGCTCTTGAGCTTTCGACAAGAGCGGATCTACGCTTGTTTCGTAAGCGTTGCCAGATGGTTTTTTAATGTTTTTGGCAAATAAATCTAAATAATTATAATTTTTAATTTATTTATAATTAATTAAGGGGATTAGCTATGAATGTCCGTATTTTTCCGATTTGAAATTCCTCATTTTTTGTTGCGTAGTGAGTATCCAACACCGGGACGCGCGTTTTATTTTAGTACCCGAAGGGAAAGATAATACTGAAATTTCTTGGAGAAACTGCATATTATGTAATAAAATAACAACTGAATAGTTTTTTTTTACTGTATGGAAAATTAAAATAAAATCACATTTACATTGTAGGTATTTCATCTGCCAAAACCGGATGACCTTTAAAACTGATAAATGTCGACTAGCACTTTAAATTTTAGCATAAAAAACAAAAATGATAAACAGTGGTTTACTCCGTCACGTTTTTTCTGTAGGCGGTGGGCTTTAATGTGAATTTCCTCGCGCGGAAGCCCATTAATTCGGCAATTGCGAGACTGTCGTACATTCTTAAATGAGAAACAGTTACCCACTTCAATGCCTTCTATATAATTTATAAAAGTGCCGGAGGATAAATCTCGCAACTCCGTGCGTTGCCTTCGCAACTTTGTCGACCCGTGTAATGACATTGCCTTAATGACAATTTGAAGATTTAAGTATTAACTGATTTAATCTGAATTGGTTCGTTGGTAATGAAATCAATATATCGAAGTCATACAGGAGAAAGTGACCAAGTGCATTTTTTACAAAAACGTGATCATTGACTATTTGATATCTTACTAGCTTAATATTGCCCTGAAAAAATCCCAAAGGACTTTAAACTTGGGAGTATAATATATTGACTCGGTAAAAATGACTAACTGCATTGATGTTTATTTTCTTGCCAAGCAAAAGTGACTTAAATGGCCCTCCTGAATATTTTACGTTTTGTTAGTTGGCCACTTTCTCCTGTACGACTACGATATTACTGAGCATAAGTAAAGAAAAAGAGTAATTTCATATCAATAACTATATCTTTAAAAGTGATGATAAGTGCATTAGTTAGTGCATTTGGTTACCATGGATGACGTCCTTGATTTGATTCTCAGGGGTCATCATTAAAATTAATTTATTTTTATTTCATCATGTATATGAAAATAAATTATAAATTATAATAATGTATTCATTCTCACTGAGTTTTCACGTACATACGTTATTTATTTATAAAATTATATGAAAGAAAATTGATTAAAACGTGCAAGCAAATACGTCATGGCCGAATGATGCGATGTATATCAGATCTACCCACATTCATTATCCATTTATGAATAGCTTTTTTTTATTTTTTACATTCTATTTTTAAAGACTTCATGGATAATGGAAGTAGATTGTACAACTTTTTTGCATAAAAGTTATTTTGACCAAAAGATGTATGTGTTTTGTTTGATGTGTTTTTCAATGTGAGAGTATGCGACATGTGATATAATTGTCTTTTAGAAAAACATTGTTTTTCCGAGTCCATATAGACCCCATCAAACGTAGAATATTTATATTTTTTTGGTTATTTTAAGGCATCAAACGCGTCGAACAACGACCATTTTTTTTGGCTTGTTTTTTTAAAAAGTGTTATTATTACTTTAGAGATCGCGTTAGGTATGCTCCGCTCCAAAAAATACAAATATTTTATCAAATAATCGGATCCGTGCTAGTTCATAAGAAACTCCCAGGAGAGGTGGTATCCATACATAACAAAAATAGTGAAGGACATTGGTACCATAAATTAAGCTAGGACACAAAATACCGAACCCCCTTTGTTACTGCTAACGGTACTGGAACACTTGTGATGAGGAAGACGGAAACACGCAAATGAAGACAATTGTTTATTTATAAAAAAAATACAAAGTTACAAGATCAAAGGGACATAAATATATCGAAAATTAAAACACTTATGAAGGCGAGAAGAACAAAACGACACCAATAGAAACAAAGCGAGCGCGACGTATACACGTTTGAATATTATTTAATCTGAGCACAAAAATATTGGTCCTCCACCCATTATATTCGAATTTAAATGCATTGCATGTGATGGGGACAGTATTGTAAACATTTAAAGCTTAATGAACTGCATCTCTTTGTTCTTCTCAAATTTTTATACATTAATTTAATAATGATAATAATAACACAACGAAAATAAATCAATTTGGAAGAAACACTCTTCTTGTGGAACGGAAGGTCTGTTGACGACAGTCAACAGTCCGTCTTCTCCTGTGGAGTTTAACGTGATTTTCGCCCAACAATGAGCAAATGTATTTATATTATCCACTGACACTTCGTGATGGAATTGCATTTTTATGTCTGCACCAGTCTGATGCACCAGTCTGATGATGTCGGTAACGACGAAACCCGGTCGCTGGTCAAATAAAAAAAGTGGAAAAGCTAAAAATATTGGTTTTAATCTAATAATAAATTAAATGAGCAAATGCTTAGACATTCCTGATTCGCCCACACTGTAAATCCTTTCTGTTCCCGACACAGATTAAAATAAAACATGTTTTAAGATAGAAGAAACAAAAATTAATACATAAACCCCGTACATAATAAGCATAGTAAATAATTAATGCAATTCCAATCTAATAATAAATATAAAAAAGGATATAAAATAAAACATATTATAGATTCTTTGAGGTTGGCAGTCCTAGATTCTACGGCTTGTATAGTAATTGATGAACATAATAGACCTGATAAAACTACCGTCAAGAGAATGTTACTTTCATGGAGTAACGATAGAGCTTATACACGTTAAAAAAATACATTCATCGTGGACTTTTATGAGGACGTGGTGACATTTTAAAAATTAAATTGTCTCTTTTATACATTAAAATGATAAATTTTAGGGGAGGTTATCCCAGATTAGGGAAGTAAATTTTGTTTAAGTAGCCACGCTTTGAAAATACAAAGAACAATATTAGACACTATTTTAAAGATAAATGAAATTTTATAGCGCTACTCCTACAACGTGAAGATAAAAGAAAAATAAATTTGTCACTTACATTTTTTCTTGGCAATTTTTTCACATAAAATATCGTTAAAATGATACACGAACTATTCATTAATTGTATTTTAAATATAATTTAAATTTTTATGAGATTACTTTTTTGAGTAAATTAATATCAACATGTCTTGTTTCGATATTTATCTGTATTGTCACACGTTTAAAGTTAGAAGTTCTCAAATCTAATCCTATTTACACTAATAAACTCGAAAAAGGTCTTTTTATTTTTTTTTATTTTTTCAAATCATTTTGTCATTCCACTTAGTAAATGACAAGTGATTTTTTTAGTAAATAAAGTGATTTCATTTATTTTAATATGTTAGGGATTACACGATACAGGGACATAAATTCAAGGAAAAATAAAAATGTTATATTAAAAAAAACGCTATGTACGAAAAAATCTACACTACGTCGATTTAAAAAAAAAGGAAAAATGAAATTAAAAGAAATAATAATTAAAGAATACCTTTTCTTCAAAATGAAAAAACAACACTTTCTGCCCTGTAGCAGGTAAATATTAAGTTAAAAATATGCCTCTTTTACTGGGATATAGCACATTTTCTGGGCATTCCGAAAACATGCACAAGTGAAAATTGACGAATTTTGATTTATGACGTTCTTGAAAGGAGTGAGCGATCTATGTTGAGATGCCAAGAGTATTAACTGTTTGAAGATTAATAGCAAAATATTTTATTATTAGTTTATTTTTTAAAGTCTTTGTAAATACATACATATTTAACGAGTAAAGTTTATCAATCTCAATAAATTTAGTTTGTTCAGCATAATTTCATCAGCGTGGGCGGTATACATTCGTAAACATTCTTTAGCCAACTTTCTAAAGTTTTCAAGTAATATTTTTTGGATAACATGAAAAACTTTTATATTGCCTTGTTTACACATTGTTTTAGTACACATCAAATATGTTTATTTTAAAAATGTTGTAATATTAAAATATTTATTTTGTTATTTTGCCTCTAGAATCAGATCACAAACTTATAATTACATGAAGAAGTCTAAAAACAGTTAAAGTTTTATTTATTATCAGACCATGGGTTCTCCAACGGATTACATTTCAACATATATATATATATATATATATATATATATTTATAAATATATATATATATATATATATATATATATATATATATATATATATATATATATATATATATATATATATATATATATATATATATATATATATATATATATATATATATATAATATATATGACGACACATGAGTCACAATGGGAATATTTTCAAAAGTAGACTCGAAGTTAAATTTAGTTGGTTATTTATTATGGGTAAGTCTGTATTGATTGCTTTTAATATACAAAATATGTACAATATTTTGAGTGTGTTCAAAAACTTGTTCAAAAATCTGTATTATCTCCAATTACAGGAGTTATTTTAATATTATTTTTTGTCAAAAAATAATATGAAAATAACTCCTGTAATTGGAGATACTCCAAATTTTGTGAACAAGTATTTGGACACACTCGAAATACTGTAAATAAATTATCTGGTCAAATTATGAGCTTAAATAATAAAAATGAAAATGGTATTTTCTGGCGTTTCTCATGTGTGTGACTGAAATCCAGGATTTGGACCTCACATCCTAATATAAGAGTTTCTGCTTAGTTAAAAGCTTCTTAACATCTCACCAATAGATGTCTCTAGTGAAATTCTAGTGATTCAAGAACAAGGGTTCTAAATTGGTTCATAAATATAGAACTTCCAAGAATTTGAGTAGTGTGGTTGTCAATAATGGGTAGAATGTTACACGTGTGTAAAGTTATCACTTAAACCAACCTATGACGGTCGTCAGCCCCGTAAATGCCCAGACTTCCATATTCTTCTTCATCTTTGATGAGATGTCGAAAAATAATATAAAATATGTATTCATATGCTTTATAACCCTCAACTATAAACTGTATAATACCACATAATGAGTTTTATTTCATTACACAAGACTAGTTTCAAAACAACAGCTGTTTTCATGTATAAAAATGTAGAACTGTATCATCCTCATTGTAAATTATCGACTGTAAATTGCATAATTTTTTTAATAAACAACTGGTTAAATTTCAAGTCTGTAAAATTTAAATGTTATTTGACTTCTCTTTTTAAAATTCTCCTTAATTCTGAATGAATCTCACAAATTTTCAACTGGAGAAAACAAAATATATTATGACACTCTCCTTATCATTCATCGTCCATTTTGTGTAATATCACTTAAAAACACTACACACTTAATGACTAAACGATGAGTGATTAATATAGTGTTATATTCCCACGCCAATAAACCAACTTAAAAAAAATATATAACAGACCATTTAATGCGTAGTTGGGTAGATACAGCTAGGATTATTTACAAAAAATAATTCAAAGAGCACATTTTCACGGTCAAAAAAAATAATTGAATGTATCTGAAAAATACTGTTTTCGTTTTGATAAAATATCGCATTTTCACAAAATTATTTACTGAAATGATGTTAATTATTAAAAAAATGATATTCTTGAATTAAATTTGATTCAAAGAGGATTACGAAACTCAAAAATAATGAGGAATTGAATATTTTACCTTAACGACGTATGAAAAATGCTTCAAAAACAGTTTTATCCCTTTAAAAAAATAATTAAAAGCAGATGAAAAGAATATTTTGAAAGGATGATAAATTAAACGACATGAATATTTCAAAGCATACGTGAAGAAAAATATTTTAAATGTTTTCTTATTTTAGAATATTAAATTATTGTACAATTCTGGTTTAAAATGGTCAACAAAAAAATTAAAAGAAAGGTGTTTAGAGATGCTTTTAGGATGTAAATCAAATAAGTGATGAAAGAATACTATTTACCCGCACCCAATGGTGCATAGAGCAATGCATCGTATAGAAGCAGTGTTATCTTGGTCGTTAAATATACGAAGAAAATGTGATCAGTCTTGCGCTTCAGGTACAGGTATATTAAATAAACATGAGACTGACAATCACCCGGGACCTCCAGCATGGTGGCCTAGCACGCTTACCACTACACTATAGAGGCGGACAGGTGATTTTGGAATTCTAAAGGTAGAAAGTAAAACTAGTAAAAATGGTAAAACAAATTTATGAGGCGAATGTGGTTCGTAATCAAAGCAGAGAAAGATTGGAAACTTGGCATGATCAAGTATTTCAAATACTTAGGCATGGTCAGGTTAAGAGTTGGAATAATCGTCAGGGATCTATGAAAGGATGCATGACTGTGGAAAGGGCGAAGATTGTTTGTAATGACAGATTGGAACTGCGTTCTATTCTCTCTGCCTACCCCTGCGATAAAACGGCGTGATGATAAGTTAGTTAGTTAGTCAAAATTGTAAATTTTTATTCAAATTATTTGCCCCTTTTTTGCAACATGAATGTTTCTATTTTTTTGTAAAAAGGAGTAAGATTTGTGTTTTTATTATTTACACAAATATTTCAATTTCATACTACTTCTGTGAGCCTAAGCGGCTAATTATTAGAAATACGTGTCAAATTGTAGAAGAGTGGGTTCGAACCAAGAAACTCTGACTTAAGTGTCTGTGACACAAACCACGGGACCACCCGACCTCTTTTCCAAATGGCTACAGCATGCAACGGAAGTTATCTTTACCCAAGGAAAAGATATATCACGACAGTAGCCGTGATATCGCAGATATATAAATTGATATCTCAAGTAACGAACAGAATTTTCTCGACAATTTGGACTCGAAACTTTAAGACTGCGATCAACTATTTCTGGAAACGTCCCAACAACAATTTCGACCGGCAAAGTTTGAGACACCGCCACCGTGACAATAATAACGCAAGCAGAGACAGTATTCGTTTCTCGTTACGAGGCGAGCTTTTAGGGAACTTTGTTTTATGAACTTTTGACCAATTCAACTCGCACACAATTTCTAAATCAGGTTATGGACGTTTTTAACGCCTCAAATTGAGTTCCGCTTCGCGTCTTTGTTAACAAAGCTTAAAAAAAACTTTTATTTCGACATTACTGCGAGAGTAAAGTTCGCCAATTAATTTCAGATTTAATGCCTTTCGATTTCGAGGACAAATACCGTAAACTCTTGAGAATATTTAAGTTTTGTATTGGCATTCCTTGGTGGAACTGCATTTTATAGACTAAAATAACTGGGATTTTTTTCTTCCATATATCATAATTACAACCTTTACCGTAGTTTACATGTTATTGCTATTATAATAAAATACTTAAACTCATTCAATCTAAATTTATTCTATCAGAAAATATATTTACTCGTAAAAACACATTTTTTTAATCCCTGCCTTATTGCGTTTATTAGTTTGTTTAAATGTCAGACCATAACAATTTCGTATTAATCTACATTTGACCTGATGATAGAATGATTATTCCCAAACTGGTAGTCACGAAGTGGCGTTTTTTAAAGTGGTATTACACAAAGTGAACGATTAATGATAAGGAGAGTGTTAAAATTTTATTAATGATACTTATGTGAAAACGTGAGAATTAACCCTCATAGTTATTGAAAATTAAACACTTACGTACTATACCACTTATTGAGATTTATTTCATTTTACACGATTAGTTTCAAAAACTACAGACGTTTAAAACGAAATAATACGCAATAAGTGGTAGAATAAAAATGTTTTAATTTTGATAATCAACATTTCATTTCACAAAGCAAATGCCTAATAAATAAATAATAAGTGAAATTCTTTTGGTAGCAATTAGTTTTCAAACCGCAAATCAAAGAGTTTAATGAAAATTCTATCACTCTTGCAGTATTTAGAGACCTTTGTATGTAGGTAGCACCTAGATAAAATCACAGTTCAGCGATCAAAGTGAGCACAGCTACAAAGCATTAAATGCACGAATAGTTTTGCACAAACATCACCAAAAGAAAATATGGTTGTTCAAAGGGAATTTATTCTGAAAGATAAATGATAATACTTTACAATGATTAAAGAAAACACTTGTTTTTTTTACCACTTGAGTTTTATTATAGACTACATGTTTCAGAAGTTAAACTTAAAACTTAAACTTAACTTAGTCTATAATAAAACTCAAGTGGTAAAAAACAAGTGTTTTCTTTAATCATTGTAACATGTCTTACCACAAAGTTAATGCCGAAACAATAAATAAAGTTAATACTTTAATTTTTGTATTTATTTTAAATCAAACACAGATTTGTTGAGTCTACTAAGTTGTATTTTATTTACAAAAACACATAAAAAATTATATTGTGACAATTGTTTCGCCTTGTTAGGGCATTATCAAACGAATGTGAAGATTAAATGGACTACGGTCCTTATGTAGCTTTACAATTCTAAGTGACAGTTTTAACACGTGCAGCACTAATTTATGCAAGACAACAGTAGCTAATGGGGGATGTAGGTATGTACCCTTATATTTATTTTCTGGGAAAGGAAGAATTTATTGACATGGCAACATTTTAGAGAATTTATATTTTAAAGCTTAATACAATTGTTGGTACAACGCCAAATTAATAAATAAATAAGTTAATACTTTAAATTATTATTATTAACAATATCAAAATATCCAATATACAAACAACTTATGAAGAAAAAACCTCTCAATTTACATTTCTGTAACTTAACACCTTCAATCGTGATAATATTTTCTTCCAATTATAAATAACATTATTTGTTTTATGAGTTTTAAAGTGTTTCAAAACATTTAAGTAGATTTTTATTTTATTTCACTTACATACTTCTTTTACAACTATATTGCTCTTTCCACTCATTACTGACATCATCAGACTGGAAACCCGGTCGCTGGTCAAATTTAAAAATAGTGGTAAAAATTATAAATTTGTTTTTTTTTTTATTATATTATATAAATATGACTAGTTTCGAGAACTACTGATCTTATGGTTTTCAAAATTGAAGTATAAATTGATGTAAGTATTTTTTAAATATAAGTTTAACATATTAAATACCACATATCCTTAAAAATCTACTGTGACACGTGTTTCGATGCATTTTGCATCATTTTCAAACATATTTTATATGTTGTTTAAAAAATGCATACAATAAAATAAAATACGTAAATAAATAAAAATAAGAAACAAATCGTAGTCCCTCTTCATCCTCCAACGTCCCGAGGACACAACTCTAAAATTAAGTCTTAACTTTACAAATGGTGAGTAAAAATTTTTGCAGAATGCATCGAAACACGTGTCACAGTAGATTTAAGGAAATAGTGGCATTTACTAAGCAAAACTTAAATTAAACATTTATAGATTTTACCACAATGTGACTGCCGAATCAATTTATGAAGTTAGTATTTTAATTTAATTATTATTAATGTGTAACTTCATTATAACTGAAATCAGCCTGTGGCAATTTTTAAGTCCAGCCAATGCTCAGACATTTATATTCTTTTTCATCTTTGTTGATATATTAATTAATAAAATACTGATTCACAATTCCTAGGTGGAGCGAAATCCTGATTTACGATCGAAATTTTGAATCCGTTTAAAATAAAGTGAAAATTGATCTTAATGTATTTTTTTTATATTTGAAGCATTAACTGTGTCATTTTCCATTTTATGATTAAAATTTAACTTTGTTTTAAAATCACTATAAATATTTTATTATAATTTAATTATAATGTCTACCGGTTTCGATGCTAACCGCTTCTTTATCAAGACTGGTTAATACAAAAACTCCATCTACTAAACAATATTCAAAATATTTTGACGGTTAGGGAAAGAAGCTTAGATAGATCTCAAGTGGCTTTGACTGTGACTGCCAATCAACAAAAAAAAGCCACTCGAGATCTACTTAAGCTTTTTTTCCCTAACCGTCAAAATTGTTTTGTAGATAAAGTTTTAGTATTAATCAGTCTTGATAAAGAAGCGGTTAGCGTCAAAACCGGTAAACATTTTAATTAAGTCATAATAAAATATTTATTGTGATTTTCAAACAAAGTTACATTTTAATTATATTATTCTAAATGGACTGTTTTTTTTTGCAGGGTCTGGTTTCATGAGGCTGTTTGGAGCAGCACTGCCTCTCTACGGCACGACCCTCCCTACCTACTTCACCCTTCAAAGGCCCAGAGGAATATCCCTCACGTTCAGGGACATCCTCCAGAGAGCGAACACGCCATTTGTGTTTGTAGTCAAGATCCCGAAGGAACGAGGACAATGTGCCGCTAATGTAAGTATAATACTATCGATACGGGCAAAGAGATGTACAATTTATTTCATTCCAGAATCTTAAGTAGGGTAAAGAGACTAAAAAACGGTAGATTCTCTTCATCCTTCAACGTCCCAAGGACACAACGGTTTTGTCGGGTTGTGGTTTGTTAGTGTCGCGTACTCTTGAGGGAGAGTGTCTCTGTTCGAACCCACTCTACCATTATTTGAAACCTATTTCTAATATTGAGCCGCTTAAACTCACAGAAATAGTACGAAATTAAAGTATTTTTGTAAATAATAAAAACACAAATATTTCACTTTTAAATAAAGAAATTGAAAGAAAAACTCCAAAATTTTGACGTTCGTTGTTATTAAATATACATCGTTATTATAATAATGAAATTTAAATATATTTTTAAGGCTGAACGAGTAATAATTGAAAAGAATAGGAAGAGTTCTTTGCGGTGGTATGGACATGTGGAGCAACGAAAGAATGACTAAGAAAATATATGTGGCGAATGTGGAAAAAAGAACGAGGACAATCGAAAAAGACTTGGCACGATAAGATCAATCAGAACGTAAAATCTGGTGGGGTCAAAAGTCTGTGTAATCGGAGGGCATGTATGACTAGATGTATGGATGTGAAGGAGGCGAGGAGTGTATGTCAGGACAGAAGAGTGTGGCGTTCCATCCTCTCTGCCTACCCCTGCGGGGAAACAGCGTGATGGTAGTAGTAGTAGAAGTAGATATTTATTTTTATCATACTTTGTTTTTCAGGGTTTGGAATTGAAAGGTCAAATGGTGTACTGTCCCGAATCCGACTCACTGCTGTTCATCGGATCCCCTTTCCTTGACGGTCTGGAAGGACTAACCGGAAGAGGACTGTTCATCTCAGACATCCCCCTCCACGACGCGACCAGGGATGTTATCTTAGTAGGAGAACAGGCGAGAGCGCAGGTGAGAAATTAAACTTCTTCTTCTTTTTTTAGATCCTAGGGATCTGTTTGTGCCTCCGCATGTCGCTCTTGGGATGTCGACTCCCAGCTGTCTTTCCATATTTTCGGAGGTCTGCCTGGAGGTCTGCGTCCTTCAGGGTTGCCTTGGAGGGCGATACGTGGAAGTCTGTCTTCTGACATTCTGTTTATATGTTCCTTCCAGTATCGCCTTCGTTGTCGTCCCCAAATCACGATATCTACCGTCTTATACATGCTCCGGAAGTCGGTATTTCTAACTCGGTCTCGCAATGTGTTTCCGGTTATGGATCGGAGAGTCTTCATCTCGGAGGTTCGGAGTCGAGATTTGTTCTGGAAGTATCTACTCTTGCCTCAATCCCATAAGTGGATATTGGTCGCACAGGTGTTTTGTATATTTTCATTTTACTTTCTATTCTCATGTATTTATTCATCCCTACGAAGTTTTAAACCGAGAAATTAAATCCATTAAAAAAAACTTAAAATACTAAGTGATCCTAAAAATTACTTCAGTAAAATTACGGTTCCTGAAAAAATACTTGCGTCGTTCCTGCACCCCCTGCTTCACAGTACTTTCCTAATGTACCTTTATTTTTCTAACTAAAAAAAATAAACTCTTGTATTTTATCACTTAATGAGTTTAATTTCATAATACACGACCAATTTCGTAAACAAACAAACGTTATCATCTACAGGTGAAATGTAAACCTGTAGATGAAAACGTTTGTTTGTTTTTTAAACTAGTCGTGTGTAATGAAATAAAACTCATTAAGTGGTATAATACAATCGTTTCAATTTTATTTTTGTAATCAACATGTCATTGCAGTTAATGCCGAATCAATAATTAATTTAATTAATTTACTTTTTACGTTATCTCTTAAAACCCAATTAATCTTACTTTTTTTTCTTAAATAATTATCTTACTTATTTCTATGTGGTATTTAAACGAATGTTTAGTTACACTATCACTCTTAGATATTTCATATAAAAATATGTCAATGGAAGTTGAGTAAATTTTTATAAAAAAACTGGTGTTTTAATTAATAATTTTACCAAACAAATTAGAATAATTTTTGAAAAAACTACTCTTATTTTTGTTGAGATGTCAAAAAATAATAAAAGTAAATACCACATAAAAATATATCATATTGAATAAGTAAGTGGAAGATAACTATTTACTTTCAAAACTCTTATGTTAATGAATAAACTTGCCAAACATATTTAAATAATTGTAGGAAAAAATTACTCTAAGTGGAAACATAATAATGTAGGGTTTCTAGGAAATATGTCACCAGAGAGTAATATTCTGAGTTGAGCTATGAAGGAAAATAGGGGTTGGGCGCATAGGGTAGAACCTACCACACGAGACAGGAGGGTTGGAAGGCTGCTCCAGTTTCAACCCAGATCACGCCGAAACCGCCACCATAAATTCGAATGCTTCTAATTTGGGTTGAAAACAATTAAGTTTATACGCAAGCTAGTGAAATCATAGCAAGTTGTATACCATCCGAAATTTAAGATATTTTATACAAGGCATATTTGAAGAGGGAAAGTAAAGACGTTATATAGTAAAGTCGAACACAAAGTTTTTAATTTTTTTGAAGTGTTCAAGTTTTTTTTCACTAATTGAAGTATATGAGTATACAGATGGAGCAAAATTAATCACGCTATGGGAAAATGTTATAATTTTTGCAAATGGCGTTGTATGTCAATCATATTTAGCATTTCACTTACTCCTTTCAACAACGTCATATTTAAAAAAAACTTGCTTTTTCAGGAAATCGTTTTTAAGGTTTAAAAATATAATAAAATGTATTAAAAATATAAATCAAGCCACTTATTGAACTTTTTACTGTGCAACATATCATTTTAGGTAAAACCTGAATGTTTTTCCTCCATTTCAAAAATATTTAGCATTTTTAAAAAAATTATAAAATAATACCTTTTCTTCAAAATGCGAAAGCAACACTTTTTGCCCTGTAGCGGGAAAATGTTAAGTAAAAAATATCCTGTTTTTGCTGGGATATACTACATTTTCTGGACATTCCGAAAACATGCACAACTGAAAACTGACACTTTTTCAAATATGACGTTGTTGAAAGGAGTGAGTGATTTGCAAACTAGACAGCTGTAGAATACAAACAGATTGAGGATGGTGCAAAATCAATCATCCATTTTTTTTCATTATTTTTTTTAGATAATAAAAAATAATTTGAGTGATGAAAATATTTATTAATTTTTTTTTGAAAAGTAAATAAAATGATACCAGTCAAGTGGCTGCCGCCAGTATTTGCAAAAGTTTTAATATCTTTCGAAAAGGTCATTTAGTCTGTGCCACCCTTATAATTGAGTTAATTCTATCAAGATTTTTATTTATATTTTAAGATTTTAATATTTTACAAGGATTGCAACCTATTATTTGTTGGTTTACCGCAGTGGTCGGCAAATTTATTAGCCACAGTACAAAATATCCACGTTCCAACGATTAAAATTTTCTAAACAGCCAAATCTGTTTGCAATTCTTGTACATTTTTATAATAATTCTAAATCTTCATTAAATTACGGGTATTCTCAATAAACTCGATTTCACAGTAAATAAGTAAAAAAAATTTAAGTAATTGATATTTTTTTGTTAGGTATCTATCTACGAGAACACCACTTATTGCTAATAATATCCTTGCATCTCCTTTGAAAGTTGGATCACGTCAAGTTTGCATGTCGTTATTTTTAGCACGTTTTGAGATTCTCATCAATAACATCTCAGTTTGCTTTTAACAAGGTTTATGCTTCAAAAGGATTGTTCGCATGAATACGTAGAGTCGAAGAGCTTTCCCGCAGATATTTGTGCCGAAGCCGCACTTAAAAGGTCAAAGAGACATATACGGCTCCCGAGCCACACTTCGCCGACCCATAGTTTAAGGGATCACTTCATACGCTGGTAATATTCACCATTCTACCCGTGATTGACGACCACATTACTCAAGTTTCAGAATTTTCAAATTGGAAATATTGCATGGCAACACTAGATATTTTATATTATAAATAAAAAATATCTAGTGTTGCCAATACTAGATATTGTTCATATAATAATACTAAGCATGTAGATAACGTCTGTTTTGCTGTAAAAGGAGGAAACGCAGGAGAGATCACCTTGATTTTATGTACGTAACTACCAACATAACACTGCGTCAACACGTTGCAGTGCCTTATGCTAGAATATAAAATATGTAGTAGAGCCAAAATTAGATATTTTATTTATACTCGTATGTAAAATGTGGAGGGTAGAATATTAAGTGTAGATTTTTTTTCATTAAGTTATCAATATACATATTGTAGTCGTACAAGAGAAAGTGACCAAGTGCATTTGTTTACAAAATAATTAATAATTAATAATAATTAATAATCTTATTTTATATTATCCACTGACACTTCGTGATGGAATTGCATTTTTAATATATTATTAGATTAAAACCAATATTTTTAGCTTTTCCACTATATTTTTTTTTGACCAGCGACCGGGTTTCGTCATTACCGACATCATCAGACCAGTCTGATAAATAAAGTGGAAAAGCTAAAAATATTGGTTTTAATCTAATAATATGTGAATTATCATTTCTATCGTGAGAATGAACGGACAAAATTTGTATGTATTTTGATAATTTTTCTTTTATCATGAACTCATCATGAATTTTCAAAATCATGAATTTTCTTTTATCATTATCTTTTTTTTAAATATAATCATATTCGTACAAATCTAGATTTGAAAGCATATTGAATGAATATTGTCTTATAAAAGCATGATACAAGGCAAATACTGTTTCTATCATTTATTGAAAATTTTCAAGGATTAAACAAGAAACCTCGAAGCGAGCAACCATTTATTAAAATTACATCTGTTTAACTGAACACGTAAAATATTACGTTTTTCTGAAGAGTTAACACGAAAAGGTAACGCTGGAGTAAAAATATCTGAAATATTACTTTTTTAATTAAACTAAAAGCAAGAGCGAAAAAAGTTTTCCAGTAATGTTAGAAAAATATTGTTTTATACCTGACGTTTGAGTTTTTTGCCAAAATTAAATTTTGTACAAATGTACTTTTGGAGATTAAAGTTATGAAATACTGTCTAAAATCGTTAGTTGTTATATATCATATATTAATTTAAAAACAAATACATAAAATTGTTTTTGAATTTCATTAAAATTTATTATTATTTTAAAATCACTGTTCCAGCAGGAGAACAAATATTTAATTGTCCGATTACGGTTTCGTAGTTAGTAAAAAAGGTATGTTGGGATGGTTTGGGCATGTAAAACGAATGAGTGAAGAAAGAATAGTAAAACAAATTTGTCAGGCAAATATGGTTGGTAATGGTAATGGTCGGAATAATCGGCGTGTATGTATGAGGAGATGCATGAATGTGGAAGAGGTGAATATTTTTTAAAACACAGATTAGTGTGGCGTTCTATTTTCTCTCAGCACCCTATCACATTTAGGGATGGATATATACTGATATAGAGTAGATATCCATCCTTGAAGATGACAAGGTAAAAAACGCATGAGAAAAAAATACTAAAATGAAAAGTGATTAAAAACAATGTTGTACTTTTATCATATAACGTTTCTTTAATTATTTGTTTTTTTCTATGCCAATAAAACAATAAATGTTTTTAATAAGGTAAATTAAAGATTTACGACATTTATTTTTTTAAATTGACATTTTTATGAATTAATAAGTAATAGCTACTTATATTTCTGAATATATTTTCTTTTCGATATAGTTTGCATTCTATACAACTTTTGCATCTCAAAGAATGTGCCGTAGACGTGTTTCTCCAAGTAGAAAGCTCTTTGTTTGAACGTAGATGCAGATAAAACTAATCCAATGGGAATCATATGCAGCGTACGAGTATCTGATTGTACAAAATTCATTCTAGATGTAACTTTAAAATGTTACATGTAAAATATTATTACAGGGAATCGTATTGTTGCATTGAAATATATTTTTACAAACTCTAAAGAGTATGATGGAATCAGGAGCAAGCATTATAATAGAGACCAAAAAGCAGTGCCTTCTATACTTTACTCGCATACCATATAGAAACTCAACCAGTACCTAACATAATCTTTTTGGGAGTACAATAATTGAAGTCCGACTTTTTCGGGAGAGCGGGGTTCTTTTTATATGAAAATTAATATTTAAGAGTTACGAAATTTAATATTATGTACGAGTAGATAGAAATTATGTTTTATTAAGATTCCTCAAACGATGGACGATCAAGTTAATTCAGCAGCAGGCACCTCGGTGGTTGAAGCGCTACGTGCAGGGCAGTCAAGAGATATAACTTTAGAAGAGTCATTGCTTCCAGTCAAAAGTAACAAACATCAGTAATGAGAAATAAGACGGAGAAGAAGAAATTATGTACATAAGTTTAAAAAATAAAATAAAATCACCATCTCAAGGTTTTATTTTATGACAAAATTACAAAGAAATATCCACAGATCAAATGTATTTGTTTTACTTTACAATTTTATGTTATAGATGAGTTCTTATAGCATAAAATTGTACAGTAAAACAAATACATTTGATTGTAACTCATACTGTACATAGCCTGGGATATTTAACCCGAGGTATCAAAAAGGGTTTTGGACATCAACCCTTATTTTTTTCACTAATTGGCCATTTTAGAATTGGGATTTGGGCAAATGGGCAGTCCTCGCAACATCACGTTTCATACACAATCAATTCGGCAATTAAATTTATACAGTATTCGGTCGACGAAATATTTATAGAACTTTTCGCTGGGGTCGGCCATTGAAATTGTTAATCCAATTACAGTGTTCGTAGTTAATGAATTCAACTTGTTTTAATTCGTTGAGGGATGGTATGTATTTTGTCACGTGACACGCCAACTGCCAGTCAAACTGACGCACAATTTATAATAATAGCCCGGCTTTTTAATGTCGTGTAATTTATTAGAGGAGTTCATGTTTAGCTGTGAATTGTCCAGGAAATTTCGTTCATTAAAGTAATTACAGAAAAGGGTTATTTTTTTCATTTTCGGTCAATGACAAATAGAATTGGTCAGGTAATTATGGAGTGTATTCTTAAAGGATAGTGTTTAAACACGCAACTTATAAAATAAAAATCTTCCTCCCTCTCTAATTTCTTCCATAACTTAAAATTAGTATACAGATTTAGATACCGTTTTCTGTTTTTGGACTTGCGAAATAGGTTTCCTATATTTAAGACCCAAAACTACTCTTTCTTCCTTTACTAATCTTCCATCACAATATTTTATGCACCAAAATATCTCGTTAATAAATTAATGTACCTTCACATTATAAATTAATGTAGAGTTAATATATTTTTTTTAAATTTTATTTCGTTAAAACCGATATTTCTTCAAATCTATTGTAACAAGTATTTTCATGGATTCCGGATCATTTTCAAACACGCATAATATACGGTGTTCGAAAATGATAGAATGTCCAAATACTTATCACCATCTAAATACTTATCTATATAATATAATATACGGTATATAATATACGGTGTTCGAAAATGATAGAATGTCCAAATACTTATCACCATCTAAATACTTATCTATATAATATAATATACGGTATATAATATACGGTGTTCGAAAATGATAGAATGTCCAAATACTTATCACCATCTAAATACTTATCTATATAATATAATATACGGTATATAATATACGGTGTTCGAAAATGATAGAATGTCCAAATACTTATCACCATCTAAATACTTATCTATATAATATAATATACGGTATATAATATACGGTGTTCGAAAATGATAGAATGTCCAAATACTTATCACCATCTAAATACTTATCTATATAATATAATATACGGTATATAATATACGGTGTTCGAAAATGATAGAATGTCCAAATACTTATCACCATCTAAATACTTATCTATATAATATAATATACGGTATATAATATACGGTGTTCGAAAATGATAGAATGTCCAAATACTTATCACCATCTAAATACTTATCTATATAATATAATATACGGTATATAATATACGGTGTTCGAAAATGATAGAATGTCTAAATACTTATCACCATCTAAATACTTATCTATATAATATAATATACGGTATATAATATACGGTGTTCGAAAATGATAGAATGTCTAAATACTTATCACCATCTAAATACTTATCTATATAATATAATATACGGTGTTCGAAAATGATAGAATGTCTAAATACTTATCACCATCTAAATACTTATCTATATAATATAATATACGGTATATAATATACGGTGTTCGAAAATGATAGAATGTCTAAATACTTATCACCATCTAAATACTTATCTATATAATATAATATACGGTATATAATATACGGTGTTTGAAAATGATAGAATGTCTAAATACTTATCACCATACAATTTCAGAAATAGTGGTATTTAAAATGTAATGTTTCAATTTATAAATACCTAAATATTATCACAAAGTGACTGCCAAATGATAAATAAAGATACATTTTATTTCAATAAAAAAAATACTTCTATATTATAACTTTTGAGTATTTTAATGTAAACACAACTTATTTTAAGAACAAATATAGTTCTCGAAATTAGTCATGTGTACATTAATAAAGTCAAAAAGTAGTTTTAGAATTATGTATTTTTTATATTAAAATTAATAAAAATACGTATTTTTAGGACAGCCTGTATTGAAAACGCTAATATAGAAACTTATACTAACCGCACTGTTACTGAGTGGAAAATATTATTGTGTTTGTAGATTTTCAAGCAAAATGATATAAATTTATTTTTTTGCACATAACCGCAGCTTCCAACAAAAGACGTAATAATAACCCTCACAATAATATAAAAGGCGGATTCGTGTTCAACATAATTGTTTTGAAATAAATTTTCAAATATTATTTTAAAACATAATATTTTGCATATGAAGCAACATTCTGTGTTTTTATGTTTTAATAAAAATACTTTCTGCAGTAAAATTATCGAAGGCTTCTTCGAAAAGTATTAGAATATTTTTAAATTAACCCTTTTCTACCGATAAAAGTTATCGTATAAAATACTTGTATGTGGCCACTTTTAAGTTGATTTATATTAAAAAAAACACACAATCTGTATTTTGACCTGAGGACAAGAAAGTAGTATGTAGTTTTTAAACTACTCATATTTACACAAACAAACTCAAAAGTCATCTAACAAGTTTTTTGATTTTATATATAAATCAAAAAGTTATGTTGAATAAAATAGGTTTAGTGGGAACAACTCACTAACCCAGTTTACAAAACGCATTATAAACAAATGAATTTACACATAAAATAGACACATTAAAAAAAAACTAGATTTACGCTGCATACGATGCTGTTGCTCAGTCTTTATAAAAGGATAAGAAAGATATAAGAAATCACACATTTGTTATATTTTTCATTTCACTGTGATTGTATAATAATGGATTTTTTTTTAAAAATCAGTATAATACAATAGAAAACTTTGGCAAAATGCTAAGTAATAGCAGCTGTCAATAAACATACTATCCCCCATAGCAATTAGCAATGTTTACGCGTGTTGCTGTAACGTTCAATCGATGGCGTTGCCATTGTTGTCCTTAAAAAGCATTTTTTATCTGTCAAAGGTATATGAGTGTACAGGTATAAAGGTGTGCACGAGTATCCAAATGTAACGTTGTGTCATAATTTCAAAGAAATCTGTACTTACGGGATTACTACGATACTTTGTTTACGAAATTCAAAACTACAAACGATTAATTTCATTGATTAAATTATTTTGTGTAAGAGATCATCATTTTTTAAACATTTGTGCTGTTGTTTTAGGATGGTCTGAGAAGACGAATGGACAAACTGAAGAACTCGATAGAAGAGGCGAACCAAGCGGTAGACAAAGAGAGAGAAAAGAACGTCAGTCTTCTACATCTAATATTCCCACCAGATATTGCGAAACGGCTTTGGCTGGGTAAGTCGAAAGATAATTAAAATTATAATAAAATGTAAGTCGAACAATGAGCTTTTATTTTCGAACATTGTTAAACCTAAAAAAGGATTAAAAAACATGTGATATTATGCAGGCATATACTTCTATACATCTACAAGCTTTATGAAATTTTCCGTTAACTTCAAAATTTTAATTACACTAAGTTCTGTCACTGAGATCGCGTACATATGGTAGTAAGCCGATATTCATATCGTGATGTGTCCCAATTTTCAAATAATTTGTCTTGGACATGAGCTTTGATCTTTCCCTATTCCCTTTTTCCTCCCTTCCTGTCCCTCTTCCAGGTGTTTATATAAAATTACATATGTGAACTTTTTTTAATGGAATCTCACAAATACCTGTTTTTAGTAACTCATTAGTGTATTCATGTAACTTTTCTGTAAAATTTCCAAAAAAAATCAAATCAAAATTAAATAAATATTTTTAGTAAACGTTTTGGTAAAATGTGAGTTTTCTTACCATCGTACATTTTACGATAGTTACGTATTAAGGTACATTGAAACAAATCCTGTGGTCTAGGGTTAAAACATCTCTCCAGTGCAAATCTATTTTTGATTATACTGTCTAGTCGACCCAATTACGCCACATTTGCTAGTTACAATACCGAGTCGCTGACATTTGAAATATTTACTACCGTAATTGTTTTGGTCTATGCAAAATCGTTATTATATGTTGAATGTGTGTATGGGGATTCAGCTGCATCTCTTGTTATTAAATTCCATTTGGTAGGTTACTTTATGACTTGCGAATGTGTTCCCGTGGGAATCGCTATTCCTAGTTTCTGAGATAAAGATTCTAATCCCTCGATTTCCAGATAAATTCCATGAAAACCAGGGCCAAAGTATGACATTGTATGTACTTAATAAAATAATAACTGTGTAATTTTTCCACGTGAATTTTATTTGATCAGCAACTAGATTTCGTCGTAACCGACATCACCAATCTGATGATATCGGTTACAAAGAAACCCGGATGATGGTCACATAGAATTTATGTGGAAAAATTTACATAGTTTTTATTTATTCTGTGAAGTGCAATTCCACCAAGAAATGTCAGTAAAAAAAATAAATCTAATATTGTACGTATATTTATACATGTAGGTATGTATTTAAGTGAAGCATGGAGTAGGCAGAAGAAAGATGAGTTAAAACGTAGATGAATGCATTCAAAATGCCATATCTCAGACGAATTACAGATGATTTTTTTTATATCTTACATAATATAGACTAGGAAAAATATTGGTATTAACAGGGCTTATAACTTGTCACAGATATTGATTATATATTTAGGAATTCCAAAAATTAGAGTAGTGTGGTTGTCAATCATGATTGTAGAATGGTGAATGTTGCACGTGTGTGAAGTGATCACTTAACTACCCTATGACAGTACATAAATCCTGCAAATACCCAAACGTTCATATTTTTGTACATTACATATATTGTGATAAAAAATGAAAGAATACACTGGTCTATAAGTAATACAATATGTTATTAAGTTAAACCAATTTTGTCCGCCTCCGTAGTGTAATGGTCAGCACGTTCGGTTGCCGTTCTGGTGGTCCCGGATTCGATTCCAAAGGGGGGGGGGGTTAATAAATAAAAGTTATGTATTAATTTTTAAAACAAACACATTTTTTTGAGTCTACTAAGTTATATTTTAAATATTGTAAGAATTGTTTTGCCTAATTATGGCATTTTCAAACGAATGTAATGCCATTCGTTGGAAAATGCCATAACTAGGCGAAACAATTTTCAAAATTTAAAATTTTTATGTGTTTTGTTAATAAAATACAACTTAGTAGACTTAAAAAATCTGTGTTTGATTTAAAACTTAATACATAAATTAAAATGGAGTTCTACAAATTAAACGCCAAATCAATAAATAAATATAATTATTTGTTAACTCTAATATATCCCTAGACTGGTACCTGAACCGAAGTTCTGATCACCTTTCCTCCACGTGTTTACGATCAAGATAAAACTGCGTTTATATGACGCAGTGCCCCATGCACCATTGGGGTATGGAATTGGGGTTTGAAGAAGAGACGATTAACCTAGTGAATTGTAAAATAACAAATGTTAAATTGTGACCGCTTTGATAAGCTACCAAAATATTTCCGCTGCTTACTAATAATTCGGGTCGATTACCGATAATTTCCTTTGAATACTCTCTGCCCGTTTCAAAGGAAACGCGTGACCTGTCCTATGAGTGTAATAATACGATTACACCCGCTGCAAAACGCCTCACCCGGCATTTAATGCAAAAATCAAACAAATTTGCGATTTGATTTTTATTGAATTATGTTTCCTGGTACCAGTTTTGTCAAATGACACTATGTGAGTAGTGATACGTTGTTGTTTTTAATTATGAAATAATATATATTTATCGACATGTATCTTCTTCCTGGGTCCATTCCAACTAATCATTTTTGTAGACTGTTGGGGTCAGCTCAGCAACGAATAGTCATTTTACAATACATACTAAACAAAAGCAAATATGAAAAACAAAACAACAAAAAGTATAAAGATAAACTTTATAAAATAAAACAACTTTGTTTTAACCACTTTTTAGTGGTACACTTTTTCCAACCGGTTTCGACAAGAACCTTGTCATCCTCAGGGTTTATGTAATAATTCTAAAACATTGAAATACTCATAGTAAGGTTATAGTTAATTACCCCTCCAAAAAGTGTACCAATTAAAAGTGGTTAAAAAAAGTTGTTTTATTTTATAAAGTTTATAAAATGTGTCACAAAGAACAATCAAGAAGTATAAAGATATTTAAAAATATTACCAGTATTAATCGCATCTTTCAAAATAACAATTAACATACAAATATATTAAAAAAATCAAGAATAAATATGGATGTTCAATAATGGTCAGTTTGATGAACGTTACACAATGTTAGAAGTGATAATTAAAGCCAGCTAAATGCCAGGTCGTAAGCCCTGGGATGCTCGGGCTTCCATCTTCTTTCATAAAAAAAACATAATTCATCTGAAATTGAGATGCCTGTGCTTTTCAATATCTTTAATAATTTATTACCAGAACTTAGATAATATGTCTAAAAAATATATACTAGTTTACTTTATTTTGTTGGAAGGCTGTATTTGTAAAATTTACCCTCAAAGCGCTTCCGATTTCTCAAAATTGCCCTTTTAGATATTCAGGTCGTGTTTTGGGATTCTTAATACTCGTACGACAAGGTCCTCTCATCCTGCAGGAAACCGACTTCAGTGTTCAAATAATAATCAAATCATTAATTTCATTGAACCAGTAAGAAGGGGGATGATAAGCAGGGAGGATTCAATACAAAAATAATATCACGTATTGTTTCGATCATAATAAAAAAATTGGCACAGCACATTTTTTACACGGCATGTAAGTACGTTTACAATAAGTATATGCCCCATTAAATATCGTTGTATTCCGTAAATTATTACTACACATGTTAAAACTATAAGAGTTTCTGCTTAATAAAAGGCTTCTTTACATCTCACCAATAGATGTCTCTAGTGAAGTTCTAGTGATTCATGAACAAGGTTTCTAAATTGGTTCATATATATAGAACTTCCAAGAATTTGAGTAGTATGGTTGTCAATAATGGGTAGAATTGGTGAATGTTACACGTGTGTAAAGTGATCACTTAAACCAGCCTATGACGGTCGTAAGCCCCGTAAATGCCCAGACTTCCATATTCTTCTTCATCTTTGATGAGATGTCAAAAAATAATATTAAAACTATAACTTTAGTATCTAGAATTGTAAGGCTATATAAGGACCGTCAGTCCATTTAATCTTCACATTCATTTGAAAATGCCATAACTAGGCGAAACAATTGTAACAATATTAATTTTTATGTGTTTTTTAACAATAAAATAAAAATTAATAAAGAAAACACTTGTTTTTTTACCACCACAGTTTATTTATGACAGTTTATTTCAGAAGCTAAGCTTCCATCTTCAGGTCTAAATGTAAACTAAAACTTTAGACCTGAAGATGAAAGTTGAACTTCTGAAACTACTTGCCATAAATAAACACAAGTGGAAAAAACTAGTGTTTTCTTTAATAATTTCAACATGTCTTACCACAAAGTAAATGCCGAAACAACATATAAAAAAATAAATAGTCAGTAGACTCAAAAAATCTGTGTTTTATTTAACAATTAAAACATAAGCATTATATTATTATTTTTTGACCGCATGTTCAAATAATGTTCACTTAGTAATCCCATTTTGGTAATACCAGCTCTCCCACTTTGGTTGAACAAAGGCTCCATGTTAGTTTTTCCAATTATTACTGAAGGGTATCAGGTTTGCATAGTCTGAAATATGCGATCACGATGACTCTAAAATTCTATGACTGCGAAATGATTCGGCGCTTTATGGGTCATGTTTTCCACTTACGGAGATATGAACGTGTAAAGTAGGGAAATTGTGAAATTTTCGTTTGAAAATTTAACGTTTTATAAATGAAACGAATAGCAAAAACAGCGCTAGCACTTGAAATTTTAACAGAGTATTCGGTTGTGATTTTAACATTTTAAAAATAAATTCATCTAGCATTGAAATGATATTTGAATTACATACAGTATAATTAATAAACTCCTCACAATAAAACACTTATAATCTTTTTTAAATGAAATGAAACATGAATTTGTTTTCATTTTATTGATAATTATAATTATATAATATTTATGGCAGTGTCATCTGTTGTTATTAACACCATACAAGCAATACTAACATTGCGCATTACTCATGGCGGGCAGCGTGCTTCTAGACAGCTGCTGCCGTACAGCACTATTAGTGTTTTATTGCATTGTTTTATCACAGATATTTAATAATTCCATTGCTTCACAAGCATTGTGAAATCAAATATATTTCAATTGTGTACTTCCTGTTTTCTTTCTTTTTCATTTGAGCAAACTAAGCCGCAGCAATACGTAGCCAGGTACAGCCAGTCTTTGAATAAGGATGTTTTGAAAAAATACTAAACGCGCAAGCATGACTATTCCGATAAAGTTACGAACACACTTTTAAGTTTTTCAAAATCTACAAATGAACATAATATTACACACGAACATAAAATAAATTAGTATTTGTTTTACAAAAAAATGCTTAAATTGTAATAAAAGTATAAGTTAAGGTGATTTATATGAGGTTAAAATATATTTTGTCTTCTTTCTCTCATTCAAAATTTTATTTTTGTATAAATGTCAGACC
>NW_028281605.1:485000-597500 GCF_059751285.1 Brachycentrus maculatus | reverse complement strand
ATAGGTAGAATATAAAATGTTACACCCGTATAAAGTGATTTCTCAAACAAACTAATGATAGGATTTAAGCTCTGTAAAATTTTTCTTCATTTATGTTGAATCAATATAAATAACTCCTAAGTACACGAATCCAGATTCGTGAACAATGGTTTGGACACACTGAAAAAAATGTGAATAAATTGTATGCTTCACTCCAACCACATGTATCAGGGTAACATGAGTTTAAAGGAGGAGAGATAAAATGATATAAAGCCCCTTTTCTGACTCGGCACGATATGTAGTCGCACGAAAAGATTAAAAGTGTGTAATCCGAGACGTGACGAAGTAATCATGTGGCGACTTAATAAATCAAACAACGAAAGTAACAGGAAAGCATGAAAACAAACGGGATTTAAGTTTTAATAATGCACGTTTATATGGGCTCGCACGTGAAACGCTGTCTCGGTTTAAAATCACTAAGTAATTTTCCACGAAATTCACTTGTATTATCACTTTAAAACATGATATTACTGCTTATCTCCTGGGATTATCACGTATTTAGACCGACTTAAGAGAGCCTTGGGGATAAACAATTGAAAGACGATGTTGATTTTAAGAGATGCTTTGCTCAACCGAATCTAACAAAAGCATTAAAAATGACAAAAGTTTTAAAAAAATGCATTGAAGGAAATGATAAGTTTTTTAACGATATTTTGAGTAATATCAATAAAAAAAAAATTATATAAATACTTCCGACGTATAACGTATTGTTTGCATGCTGGTGTAGTGATAGTCCTGACGAAAAAACGGGTACGTCTCGAAACCGATAGAATAAAATCTCAGTGAATGCTTATATACTTTTTCTTAATAAAACACTTATAATAACCCGATTAATGGATTTTATTTTATTAAACACAACTGGTTTCGATAACTAACAGATGTTTTCAAATAAAGGTGAAAATTAAACAAAAAAAGTTAATTAAAGTTATCATTTTTATGTTAAGATGAAAACATCTGTTGGTTTTCGAAACTAGTCGTGTTTAATAAAATAAAACCCATTAAGTGGTTTATTACAAGTGTTTTTTTTTTTAAATAATCAATATGTTGTTCCACAAAGTTAATGCCGAATCAATAGTTAATGTAATATATGAATGTATTACATTACTACCACTTCGTATAAAAAAATATGGTGTTATACGATTTTAACACCCCACAGTATTAATTTGAATCTAGTGACATCTCGTTATCACCTTCTGACATTTTCTCCAATGAGAGATCGATGTCAGATATATTTAACTCTTCCGGGTGAATGGTCTCGGTTTATTGCGGATTTCCGCTTCCATACAATTTGATATAAAATAAAAGGTTATCCAATTCCATTTTTGAGATCTCTAGTTCTGAAATAAGACATCACGGTACGCGATCAATTTTTCTACTTTCCAATGTTTAATATTGAAAAGTCCTGAATGGAGAAATACTATTACATCGAGTGAAAGAAATATTTTCACCATTGCACTGTGAAATAAACATATCAATAAAACAACGCTAAAAAACAGTACCATTTGTATATTTGTAATTGATATGATTTTGAAAAATAATCATACAATCTGCAACGTACTTATCTGTAACGCTTTGAAAAAAAGGAATAAAAGTCATGGTTATTTATTAAAAAATCGTCTTAAATTAAACAAAATAACAGTTTGGTACTACAAATAATATTTTTGTGTCAAGTTTTACTTGATAAATACCACTTTTTCTTAAATCTATTATGACACGTGTTTCGATACACTTCAATTCTACTGGAAAAGATAATACCAGAGATACGAAAACGAAGATCAAATGGTAATGGAATATTTCACCAGGATTAAACCCCCTGCCATAAATCAAAAAGTGATGAAATTTTCACACAAAAACAATGAACTGTGTTGGACTGGTCAAGAATTTTGCCAGACATAAACTTTATTGAAAATCTATCGGCAATTTATAAGAATCGGCTCTTCAAAATTGATTGCACTACAGTGGGAAAGCTCATTTTATCCATTCAGGTATGGTTTTGAGACGAAAAAATGGCATCCACGTGTCGAACCTTATATAGTAGATGCCAAGAAGAGTAAAATAATTTATTGAGTCCAAATGAGATCATATTAGATAAGAGATATAAAATGCAAGAAAAAAAGTTTCGTTTCAATTAATCTGTTTGATACTGTATATTGTTAATGTTTCTTGAATTTATGATTCTATGGTTCTTTGGTTCTGTGTAGGGTTGGAATTATTCTCTACGCTATTGAGATCGTAGCACGTCCGAAGGAACAGTTGAGTGGTGGGCGTAGTTATAGTATAGGGAGGTTAAGAAATCTTCAATTAAAATATTAAACATTGGTAAAAAATAAAAGAATTTTTATCACAAAATAGATGATGGTTAGATGCTTGTTTGCAAAACTAGCGTTACATTCACAAAATAGCAAGTATTTTTACTTAGAATTTTCACTTATAATTTGCATGAATTTAAAGCAACTTTAAACGTAAAGATTGAACCCACTCACAAGTAGGAATAAGCTGTAAAACTTGAAGCCTAAGTAGGAACATTTTTTAAGCGATATTGCATAAGCCATATCTAGATTTCAAAGTCACTTGAAAGTCAAATGAATTTAAAAAGAGGATCCATATAACCAGTAGGGATGCAAATAAAACGTATAAAAATACCTTTAAAAAAAAAGGCTGATCCCATGCAAAATAAGGAAATTATGAGAAAAGGCGTATGTAATGCTTTATTTTTTCTGCCCATACATATGTGAAAGTTACCTGATGGTAATAGTTATATAAAACAAACAGAAAAACTAAACTTCTCAAAATCACGAACCGAATATGTTTACTTACGGTAACCCTGTACGAAGCCATCACCTCTACGTGTTACAGGGAAGTCGCTGCGAATAACGATGTACTCTTAGTACGTTACGTTATACGAATATGTCTATCTTAGTACGTTACGTTACGTTATACAAATATACCTATCAACTTACAATGACCTAAAGCAGGTAATTTGTGTGAAGAAGAAATAAATAATATTAATGATAATAAGTGAAAATGAACAATTTATTTGGAAAAAAAGATATGTTTTGTTTTATTATTATTTCATAAATTGATAATGAAATAATGAATTATTACAATGTTTTGCATATTGAAAGCATTGTTAAAAGCTTTGTAGTATAGTAATATATCACTCTATAAAAATGGTATTACACAAAGTGAACAATGAATGATAAGGAGAGTGTTAATTATTACAATGCATTCAATAATAATATTTTTATTTTTTTATGATTTTTATGTTTTTTATGTTAATATGTATTAAATAACAATATATTGTTGAATCTAAGAAAATTTTGTGGTTAGGTCCGGAATAATCGGCTGGTGATAAAGAGATGCATGAATGTGGAAGAGGCGAATATTTTTTGCAAAGATAGATAAGCATGACGTTCAATTCTCTCTGCCTACCCCTGCGGGAAAGTAGTGCAATTTTTTTAATGGATTTGTATTTTTATTTTTAACAGGTGAAACAATCGAAGCCAAAACGCACGATAGGGTGACCATGCTGTTCAGTGATATCGTTGGATTCACCTCAATTTGTTCCACAACCACTCCAATGATGGTCATCAACATGCTAGAAGATTTATATAGTGTATTTGATGTCTTCTGTGGGCAGTTGGATGTATATAAGGTAATTTTTATCAATATATATTTTTTGGTTTAGTTAAAAAATTAATAAAAAAATTTAATTGCTGAATTTAGTTTTACTTGGTCAATACATTAATATATTTTCTTTAATGTGTTTGCAGATACTTTGTGGTACATTTTGTGAACTTTATAAAATCAAACAACTTTGTTTTAACCACTTTTTTATTATGCGTACACTTTAACCTACCGGTTTCAACAAGAACCTTGTCATCATCAGAGTTTATTAAATTCTTAAGCATTAAAAATATTAAAATACTCATAATTAATTATGTAGATTCCTTTACCAAAAACTAAATCCTAAATGTTAACATTTAGGATTTAAATTTTTGTTAAGGAATGTAATTAATTATATATATTTTAATGTTTAAGAATTTAATAAACCCTGATGGTGACAAGGTTCTTGTTGAAACCAGTAGGTTAAAGTATACATATCATAAAAAAGTGGTAAAAACAAAGTTGTTTAATTTTACAATGTACAATTATATATTTCTAAAAATCTATTGTGACGCGTATTTCCATCCTTTAAACATCATTATCAAACACCGCATGTAAAACTTTGTCTAAATTTTAGAGTTGTGAAAAATTAAAAATATATATAAAGTAATAAACCTTTAATTAACAGCATGATAAAGACCAAAACCTTCTTAAACTGTCCATATTCCCTCTATTAAAAAAAGAAACAGCTTCTACCCTATCTTATTTTTCAATTTTCCAAGGGCATCATGCTGAAATTTATATTAAGTTTCAGTTTCATACACGGTGTTTGATAATGATACTAAATGCATCGAAACACGTGACATAAAAGATTTGGAGAAAAGTGGTATTTACCGAGTAAAATTAAAATTGCGAAGGTACCGTAGAACGGGGTTATTTGAGCTTTGATGTGTTACTTGAGCCCAGTACAAAAAAATATATTTAGATTGTGGTATCGATCGAATCATGGTATCGTGACTATAAGTGTCACCTGTCAGGGAAATAATGAATCATGTCGATACGTTCATTGTTGTAGACCAAATACAGATTTTATTTTTTTTTTGTACTGGGCTCAAGTGACTAAGTTCAAGTAGCCCCGTTCTACGGTACTTTCATCCTTCTATTACCAACTCCATGCTTCCTCCTCATTACCCTAACTTATTCGTTCTACATTCAATAGTGGACTGTTATTAACACGTACTTTGACAGAAAATTTCGTATTTTATCGGTGTGATAGAACTGACTCTAATCAAATGTAATCACCGGGTTAGTTTCTCAAGGTTAATTATAGAAACGTGCGTGACACCTTAATTAAAAACTTCTGTCAAATTCATTACGTTTTCCTGACACATGGGTTGAATAATGATCGGAAAATCCTTTGTCTTCCTTTTGACACGGAATATACATTAATCACAACCTGAGGTAACATTTTTTCTTTACAAATTGTATTAATTATATCGAAAACAACAGTTTTATTTTACGCCCCTACATGGCAATAAGTAAAAAAGATGGGATTCATTTCTTAAGAGCAAGCATTTACTTCTTGATATCTGAATGTAGATGATTATGGAAGTCTGGGTATTTATAGGGCTTATGACCTGTCCGCCTCCGTAGTGTAATGGTCAGCACGCTCGGCTACCGTTCTGGAGGTCCCGGGTTCGATTTCCAGGGGGGGTCAAATAAATATAAGTGATTTTTTCACTATAATATTTATTCAATATTACCTTGGACTGGTACCTGAAGTGGAGGGCCGATCACCTTTCCTTCATGCGTAAACGATCAAGACAACACTGCATTTATATGAAACAGTGCCTTCTGCACCATTGGGGTGCGGATAAGGGTTTTAATAATTTTAATAATAAATGACCTGTTAACTGAAAACTTTATTTGATTGCGTGTTATATATTGTATTTTATTTTATTTGTTCGGGATTGTACAGCTTTACATTTAAAAAAGTATAAAATAAAAAATAATTACTTTAACAATAATAAACATCACATTACATTTACAAAAATAGTTACGTTAATAAAAATAAAGCCAATTACACAATTCCACATTTATGTTATAATAACTATTGAAATATCAACTGACTGACGGTTGTAAGTCTCGTGAATACCCTAGACTTCTATATTCTTCTTCATCTATTGTATGTTGAAATGTCAAAAATAATATAAAAATTAGAAGAATATGGAAGTCTGGGCATTTACGGGGCTGACGACCGTCATAGGCTGGTTTAAGTGATCACTTTACACACGTGTAACATTCACCAATTCTACCCATTATTGACAACCACACTACTCAAATTCTTGGAAGTTCTGTATATATGAACCAATTTAGAAACCTTGTTCTTGAATCACTAGAACTCCACTAGAGACATCTATTGGTGAGATGTAAAGAAGCTTTTTACTAAGCAGAAACTCTTATATTAGTATGTGAGGTCCAAATCCTGGATTATAATCACACACATGAGAAACGCCAGAAAATACCATTTTCATTTTTATTATTTAAGCTTATAATTTGACCAGACCATTTATTTACAACATTTTGAGTGTGTCCAAATACTTGTTCACAAAATCTGGAATATCTCCTATTACAGGAGTTATTTTCATATTATTTTTTGACATCTCATCAAAGATGAAGAAGAATATGGAAGTCTGGGCATTTACGGGGCAGAAATTTTGCCCCGTAAATGCCCAGACTTCCATATTCTTCTTCATCTTTGATGAGATGTCAAAAAATAATATGAAAATAACTCCTGTAATAGGAGATAATCCAGATTTTGTGAACAAGTATTTGGACACACTCAAAATGTTGTATATAAAAATTAGATTTGTTACAATTTTTTTGATTAATTAATTAATTTAAAAAAATGAAAAGATGTTTTATTAATACTATTTAGTTAATTCATCCTATAATCTACATGACGAAAATGGCATTGATTTCATTTTTAACAGGAATAACTGAAAGGTTTTTTTAATATTTTAACTGATTTCAGTGTAAAATTTAAAATATTGGACTGAAAAATAAGTACTTTTCAGGTTGAAACTATTGGCGATGCTTATTGCGTTGCGAGTGGACTTCAAGGGAGTACAGACACCCATGCGCAGAGAATAGCCTGGATGGCGCTTCGTATGGTCGAAGTGTGTGCCGACCATCTCACCCACTTGGGAGACCCAATCAAGGTAATTTTTTTTGTTTGTTCAATATGGTTTTTATTAAGCAGAAACTCTTATATTAGTATGTGAGATCCGAATCCTGGATTATAATCACACACATGAGAAACGCCAGAAAATACCATTTTCATTTTTATTATTAAGCTTATAATTTGACCAGATAATTTATTTACAATAAACATTCATTCAAAGCTTCTTTACATCTCACCAATAGATGTCTCTAGTGAAGTTCTAGTGATTCATGAACAAGGTTTCTAAATTGGTTCATATATATAGAACTTCCAAGAATTTGAGTAGTGTGGTTGTCAATAATGGGTAGAATTGGTGAATGTTACACGTGTGTAAAGTGATCACTTAAACCAGCTTATGACGGTCGTAAGCCCCGTAAATGCCCAGACTTCCATATTCTTCTTCATCTTTGATGAGATGTCAAAAAATAATATGAAAATAACTCCTGTAATTGGAGATAATCCAGATTTTGTGAACAAGTATTTGGACACACTCAAAATGTTGTAAATAGTTAGGTTTCCAAGAATGAAAAATAATTAAATGTTTGTTAGAAAAGTTATTTATTCCATTAATATTTCTTTTCTCAGATGCGAATTGGACTTCACACAGGAACGGTATTGGCGGGGGTTGTAGGAAAAACCATGCTGAAGTACTGCCTCTTCGGGCACAATTGCACCCTCGCTAACAAATTCGAGTCCGGCTCTGAACCTCTCAAGATCAACGTCAGTCCTACTACATATGAGTAAGTGTGGGGTTTGTTTAATTAAAACTTATCTACAACTGTTCTTCACATAATGAAAATTAAACGCGCTTTTAGTACTAAATGTGGTATAAATTATTTTGTGATGTTCGTGTGGAAGTGCTTTGCCGAAAAGAAAATTAGAAGTGTAGATGCTTTTACTTTAATTTATTGTAGCGAGTGCTTTTAATGAAAATGTTTTGTAAAATTCGTATCGTATTTATTTTAAGTCACTAGTATGTCGTAGTCATACAGGAGAAAGTGACCAAGTGCATTGTTTTACAAAAACGTGATCATTGACTATTTGATATCTTACTAGCTTAATATTGCCCTGAAAAAATCCCAAAGGATTTTAAACTTGGAAGTATAATATATTGACTTGTTAAAAATGACTAACTGCATTGATGTTTATTTTGTTGCCAAGCAAAAGTGACTTAAATGGCCCTCCTGAACATTTTACGTTTTGTTAGTTGGTCAGTTTCTCCTGTACGACTACGATGTGTTTTTTTTGGAATTCGAGTTCTTTGCGCTATATTGAATATTTATTCATCTTTTTACACATACGTCAGAAAAAGCATTCAAGAAAATAGAATCTTTTCCGCTGACTTGATCTTTGATTGCTCTATATCCTGTATGAACTTACAAGTAAAATTAAAGAATTAAAATCACTTACCCAAGTTAATTCAATGCTACCTTAGAATTATTTTATTTTTATTTTTATTTTTAAAAAAAAGAGATAAACTTACTTGTTTTTATTATTTACACAAATATTTCAATTTCCTACTATTTCTGTGAGCCTAAGTGGCTCATTATTAGAAATAGGTATCAATTTATCCTACCATATACCGGTTATTATCTCGGTTTTATCTCGGTTTTATCTCGGTTTTATCTCGGTTCGAACCCACTCTACAGTGGGTTTGAACCGAGAAACTCTTAAGACTTAACAGTCCGTGACACTTACCACGGGACTACAACCCGACACAAATACAAAAATTAAAAAAATATAAAATTTCCTCTCCTCTCTTCCGTCTTTTTCCAGTCCTCTTTGAAAGTAAAAACATTTAGATTAATAATTGAATTAGAACAAGTACTTTACTAAATATGTATGTTCCACATTTGTGTGTTATGCTAATCTAATATAATTGACTGGTAAAATTCTCCAGTAAATAAAAATTTAATTAATTAAAATCCTTTTTACTGTAAAGGTGGTTAATCAAGTCGCCAGGATTCGAAATGGAGGCTCGCGATCGCTCTTGTCTACCCGCTTCATTTCCGGAAGACATCCCCGGAACATGTCACTTCCTTAAGCGCTACCTGCATCCCGGAATGGACCCCAAGGCGTCCCAGGAAGAGCACATCACGCAGGCTCTGAAGGACTACGGTATCGGCCAGCCAAAGGAGTAGCGGTGAGAACGACGCCCGCATGAAGAGGCAAGGGCGTCTCAGATGAGTTTATTTAAGGCTTCAGCGCAGATAAAATACACGCAGACAAATCTGTCGGAAGACTCGTTAAGATCGCAGACAAAAGCGTTTATTTCTAATCTCGATTCCACCCGTTTATCCCAAGTCAAGCCCGCGCCGTTATCGAGGTTTCCGCTAAGACCTACCCTGTTAAGGGCAACGGCGTTAACGACCCCTCATTTGGACCCGCTGCGACAGGGATTTAAGGGGCTTAAGTGGAGTCCGAGATCTCGCAACAGAATTGGCCTTCTCGAAACAGATTTGTAGTACTGCAAATTGCGACCTAGATGAGAACCACTTAGAATTTACACGTCTTTGTCTTAATCTAACTTAGCACTTGATAATGCATGTTTTTGGATAAATTTTATTGCAATGATTTTTATCTGTATAGAAATGCATGTAAAAAATTATTTTTAATCAACATTTTACTTATTAAATACCACTATTTCTTAAAATCTACTGTGACACGTGTTTCAATTCATTCCGCATCATTTTCAAACACATTTTCAAATACGGTGTTTGAAAATGATGCGGAATGCATCGAAACACGTATCACAGTACATTTTAAGAAATAGTGGTATTAACTATGTAAAACATTAATTAAAAATGGATCGATTTTACCATTGAACCGATTAATGAAATTTAAAAAATGATGTGATTATTAAATACAACCATTTGATAATGTATGTTTTCAATCGATGTTTTTTGATGAAATTTCATTGCAATGATATATATTAGTACGGAAGTGTATGTAAACATCACAAAACTGTTATCGTTTTACGTAAAATTTCTTTATCGATGTGATTAATAAATGTTATCACTTGATTATGTTTTAATCGATGTTTTTTTATGAAATTTTATTGCAATGTTATTTATTTGTACAGAAATGTATTTAAACATCACAAAACTGTTGTCATTTCTCGTAAAATTTCTATGTGGACGTGATAAATAAATGTGAGCATTTGATAATATATGTTTTTTATCGATGTTTTTTGATGAAATTTTATTGTTTCATTGCATTGACATTTATTCGTATGCAAATGATGTAAACATCACAAAACTGTTATCATTTCTTATTAAATTTCTATAAATAAATGTTAGCACTTGATAATGTATGTTTTTTATCGATGTTTTTTGATGAAATTTTATTGTTTCATTGCATTGACATTTATTCGTATGCAAATGATGTAAACATCACAAATCTGTTATCATTTCTTATAAAATCTCTTTTAATAAATGTTAGCACTTGATAATGTATATTTTTTATCGATGTTTTTTTATGAAATTTTATTGTTTCATTGTAATGACATTTATTCGTATGCAAATGATGTAAACATCACAAAACTGTTATCATTTCTTATAAAATCTCTTTTAATACATGTTAGCACTTGATAATGTATATTTTTTATCGACGTTTTTTTATGAAATTTTATTGTTTCATTGCAATGATATTTATTCGTATGCAAATGATGTAAACATCACAAAACTGTTATCATTTCTTATAAAATCTCTATTAATAAATGTTAGCACTTGATAATGTACGTTTTTTATCGATGTTTTTTGATGAAATTTCATTGCAATGATATTTATTCGTACATAAATGATGTAAACATAACAAAACTGTAATCACTCCTTGTAAAATCTCTTAGTCGATGTGATTTATAAATGTTGTATAGTTAAAACACTTTTCACGTAATTAGACACTAATAATAAGTAATTTTGAAAGTTTCACAAAAAAAGCTTTAATTGTCTTTCAATACTGTTTCAACATATTTAAATACTTAACTGTGTGTTAAAAGTTCGAAATATAAGCTTACTAACTATAGATGGAATTATTTGTTTAAACTTTTTTAAGTATATTGTTATACCTTCTAAAAATAAATAATGTAACGCGTATAGATTAGTTTGAAGATAATATTTATAAATTGGCATTAATTTATTATGAAAAATCTTTTACCATTTAAAAAAAAATATTGCATTGTAATATTAATATTTTTCACATGAAATCACTTAGATTTAAAATTGAGTCGTAATGACATGACAGTTCAAAATATTTTGAGTGTGTCCAAATATTTGTTCACAAATCTGAGTTTGTTCACTTAGATGTTTTATATTGACGTCTCAATATGGATTAGGAAGAATACGAAAATCTTAGTATTTACGGGGATAACGATCTGTCACCTGTCATAGGCTGGTTTAAGTTATTACTTTAAACGCATGTAATATACACCATTTAAACCATGATTGTCAACCACACAACTCATTGTTCGGAACTCGTATAAATACTCTTATTGACACATCATTTCACATGTTAGTTTTCGGCAACATCTATGATTGAGTTCGATTAACTTTTATTTATCAGAGATTATCATAAGGCTTTCTCAACTTAAGTAAAGATGGTGCTGAGAACTTACATGTGAAAGAATTTGTCAAATAAAGGATATATACAAGTTACGAAATTTGAGAAGTGTGGTTGTCCATGAGTAGAAAGGTGGTTATTACACGTGTGTAAAATGGTCACTTAAACCAGTCTTTGACAGGTCGCAAGCCAAGGAAATACTTAGACTTTCACTTTTTTTTACCTAAGCTGAGATGTTAATATTAAATGGCAGCAAGTATATTTGAATGATGAAAAAAACACTATGTAGGCAAGATTCTAAAACTACTATTAAAACATTTAGAAAATAAGTCGCTTAAATGTAATTAAAATAAATCGTCTCTTTTATGAAAAACCCAAAAACTAATTATAAAGCTTTCTTAGCTTATTATCCAAATCACGAAAAACTAACAAAATATTTTCCTACATTTTCCGACTTCAAAATTTAAACATTATTTTTTAACAAATACATAAATCAATAAATTCAACAGGTGTATTTTATAAGCGTCACCCGGATATTTAGCCTACGGATAATTAGCCGAAGGACGAACGGAAATTTGGCCAAGATAATATTTGATTAAATTCTTGATTGTTTTAATACCAAACCAGCCTCTATCTAAGCAAAAATTTGGCAAAATTAAACTTGAAATGAAATCAAACTGAATCTCAATAAATTGAAACAATTTAAAAATTAGAAAATAGTTTATACAAATGAGGTTAAAATGATTCAAATAAACATACTGCTAAAAATCCTTAGTCTCAATGATTAGCTACATTTTTCAACAGAAAAGAGAACTTAAGAGATTATTATCAACAAAAAAATTGTTACAGAAAATAGATTGAATGTAAACCGATATGAATTGATTAAAAAAAAAACTTTTTTCTGAATATGGAATGCCAAAAAAACAATTTTATTTATTCATTTATTTAATTATGTACAAAAATGTGTCCTCACTAGATTTCTCAGAGCCAAGAGCATATTTTACAATTGATTGTTTAACACGTATTTGTAATATAATAAAACAACAATTTTATACTTTTTTCCACTTTTATTTTATTTGACCAGTAACCAGGTCTCATGGTTACCGACATCATTAGTCTAGTAGGAGGCTGGGCAAAATTATTTTCATTTAAAATCCTTACCATATCTTATATGTACTATGCAATATGATAATGATAACCTTAATTCGCTGAATTTAAATTTATTTGATTAAATGTAAAAATAATACAAACTCACGATTTTTAACTCTTGCGTTGATATGTGTAAAACGAAAAATTTTGTTCAACCTTCTACCAACCTAATGCCAGTAACGACCAAACCGTGTCACATGTTAAATAAAATAAGAAAGTAAAAAATATAAAAATATTTGTTTTATTATAGTAAAATAATTTGTTTTATTATAATAATTTATTTAATATAAGTCCGCCTCCGTAGTGTAATGGTCAGAACGCTCGGTTACCGTTCTGGAGGACCCGGGCTCAATTCCCAGGGGGGGTAAGAATAAATATGACTGATTTTTTCACTGTAATATTTATTCAATATTACCCTGGACTGCTACTTGAAGCGGAGGGCTGATCACCTTTACTTCATGTGTAAACGATCAAGATAACACTGCGTTTATATGACGCAGTGCCCTATGCACCATTGGGGTGTGGATAAGGGTTTATTTATTATTATTATTATAAATATATAAAATGCAGTTCCACCAAGAATGTCAGAACAAATCTTAAATATTTGTTATTAATTAATTTGTCATAAATCATGTAACCACGGACGGCATGCCGAATGACACGATCTTTTTTGTATCTACCCACCTGTCTTTTCCAATTATTAATAGCTCTTTTACACATAGTTCCGTTTTTTAGTGGGAGTAAATTAAACGTAGATCTTAATTACGAAATACTTCAAAGTTCCTTAACCATGTTTTTTATGTGTTAATTGATTTGGTTTGTTTTAATACAAAACCAAAAACGCAATCTATCGTGTTGCAAATTTTATATTGATTATTTTTCTATTTTGATCGCTTACCTTTGAATTATTTCAAAAGCTGATTGTGATCTTAAAAATCTAAATTTTTTCAATACGTATTTTTTTACTAACTAATATCTTCAACATTTTCAGTTGATTATAATTTATCTGAAGCTTTATCTGGACTGCTCAATTTTCCGTTGAATTACACTATAGACATTTGCTGACCACGTATGTAATATAAATGTATCTTTAGACTATTAAATAAGGTTATAAAATACAAACGTATGTTTATGTAGTAATTGAAATAAAATGTATATCTGCAAATTGCACTTAATGCTGTATATTGTGATTATTATAAAGTCAAGTCTAAATGAAATCACTATTTATTAAATATAATATCGTAATTTTAAAAGTTTTACAAAATAAGTAATTTATAAATATATAAAAAAAAATATTGCGTGGAAGTATACGTGTAGCTTTTCTGCAAAAATCGACACACGACACAATAAACTGTCAAGCTTTCAAGCTTCTTCTACTTCAGTGATGACCAACTTTATGCATACTTTTTGCCAATTTTTCACATACGAGTTCAAATACGTTACACGACTCAATCACGATTTTATTTGACCTTTTCATTTCATCTTTGTAGTTGTAATATATTTTGTAAAATAGGTTGTAAAAGTTTCAGACACTTAGAAAATGAAAATTTAGACAGCTACCTACCTCTGATTGAGCTGAGATCACATTCGATTTAGAAAAATGAAACTCACTTATTATTACATTTAGCATCTCAATATTGACGAAGAAGAATATGGGAACAGGGCTTGTGACATAAGCTCGTTTAGTGATCACACACGTGTAACATTCACCATTCTAATTACGATTGACGACCACACTGTTATTTTTTTAAAACTAAATTTTACTCTTACATATATCATTAATCTCATGACACTTCACATGTAAGTTTTCCGGAGGCATATATGGTTGGTTTGCAAAAACTTTTATTTAACAGACACCCTTTATTTAGATGTTAACAAGATCCTAACTGAATTATTTCAAATACTGGGAAATGTCTGAAAACGTGATTTTTAATTTTTATGCAGCTTTTAATTTGACTAGGTTATCTTTATTTACACAATAAAATCATTCATTATTGCTTATTGTACCCTTATATTTGAAATAATTTTTAAATTTATTTTAATTGTAAATACCTTATTCTCTAAACACTATTTTCATTCCGTTAGATGTAGAAGATTCCAAGTAACTCTTACGTATTGTGAAATTAATGTTCGATTTATTTTCTCTATTTTGCTCCATTTACTTTCCTAAATCGTACAAAAAAAAGTGTTAAAAGAGAGTGGAGTATATTTATATCATGTTTGTTATATCAAGATAAATATTTAATATGTTTTTACCTTTTAAATATACTGCTTAAAATAATCATATGTTGACACAACTTTTACGATTTTACGTTTTACGTTCACGTATTCAGAACTACCTCAAATCAAATGAACCCACACCGTAACAGTGTTAGAAATGCGAGGGGGTGAATAATAACGATGTTTCGGAAGCAAACCACGAACACTTAACCTAACCTAACATAACCCCTAACTCAATTACAAACCTCCCCTTAATCGACGCACCCTGGAATATTTTTTTTTATTCCATTCATTTCAATTTGTAAAATATTTCTTTACAAACGACTTAACAATGATATAATATCGATTACTTTATATGAAATGAAAATTTTTATTTGTTACATTTAAATTTTATTTGTTACTATTTCTGATTAAACACATTTTCTTAAATGTTTCTCAAGTTTTCAGTCTTAATCGTATTTTACAAATTTCGGTTTAAAATTATTTAAATAATGTTTTTATGGGATTTTTTAATGTTTTAAATATACTTGTGTAAAAATGAATACATGTTTTATAAAATGGAAGTGAAATGTTAAAAATGTATGATATTTATAACAAAAGGATGATACCATATAAATGGAAACAAATCCCTATTCTTATAACTCATTTTTTGTTCTAAACTATGATATTATTCTACCTTTTACACTTAGATTAATAATACTCGTATGTCTGTATTTATAATATATTAAAATTCAATATATTAAATAATTGTAATGGTCTATGTTTATATGTATTAAAATAATTCTGGTAAATTATTGTAATGCAAAATGAAATGCTTTAACTGCACCCAGCATACATTGATGTATGTAGTGATTAGGACCACTGTAAAAAAACTTTTTATTAATAAATTTAGTAAATATAAGAAAATATTTCATTATTGTAGGCCAATGTATATTTGTTTTCATTTGTTATAACATGTAACAGGAATTATTTATGTATGTTTTTTGCTGTAAATTTACACAAATATTTTATTTTTATGTTATTTTCAGTTTGACCTTAGCAGGTTGTGTAATAAAATATTTAACAGTCAATATGGGGCAAAATAAGGATTCAAAGTCCAAGACACATAACATTAGAAATTAAATATGTGTAATTCTTAGGACAACACTCTTTTTTTCTTATTTCTGGTTTTATTACAACTTATTGGTTTTGATAATTGTAAAAAATAATACTGTAAACGATATTTTAAAGGAATTGACTTAAATTCCATTCGTAATGATGTTTCTTTGCTGTACCATATACGACAGTAGAAATATATGTGATTTTTTTTTAAATTTACTGGCAAATCACCCAATTTTGGCTGATACCTGAAATATATGTGATTATACAATTATTTACATATATGTATATTTATTTTAGTATGTTTGTTTATTTAAATTTATGCAAATGTAAAGCTTGACAACAAAAATATTATATTTATGTTAAAATAAAGATTTTTCTCTTCATTGGGTATTTTAAATTACAAAAAAACCTTTTCTTAAATTTGTTACATACTAATATAAGTATGGTTGGAGCGGTACGTGCAACGCAGTCAAAGGATAAACTGGAGAATAGTCATTGCTTTGACAACGGTCACTAGAAGTCACGAGAAGAATAATTTGACTACATCACGGCACATGTCCTAATTATATTATCCTGTCTTATTTATCTCTTTTTTTTTTAAATGATCTCAACCGGTAAAGAAAACTAATGTTTAGGTGTAGTAGTAATACAAATTGTATGAAATTATATCTTATCCTCAATGTAATCCAATATTTACAACGGGAACACAAGTGTCCCTTTGTTTCGGCTGCAATTTCCAGAATTTCCCGTGAACTCGCAATCGGCAGGACGTGACAGGAGTGGGGAATTTTATTTGCGCCACGGCAAAGTTCCACAAAGCGGAGGCGCCCGACTGCCACTCCGGAGTTACACCGGATAATTGTGGAACTTTCCCCATGTCGACTGTGGACCTGATTGCGTTACTACAAGCGGAGAGCTTCCGTATCAGATTAAAGTTTGTAAAAATTCCCGCAGAACACAAATTTCGAAGTTTGCTAAACGAGGTTTTAAGGCTTAAGTGCGTTTTTTTTAAAATAACAAGCGAGTTGTTTTACGGCTAACCTCGTCTTTAAAGGATTTTCGTAGAAAGCCACAAGTTGTGAAAAATTATCAAGATAACATCCAACTATCCATATTTTGATCTAAATGTGTTTTAAAGTGTTTAACTTCCATATTTATGTTCACTTTTGGGACCACCAATCGCTCGTATCGTGTGAAGCGAATATCATAGTTGTGTACTAGAGGATTTTTATACTTTTTATAAGTTTGTTGTTTAACCCAATTAATCAATCATTTTCTCCTTTTTTTAAATAAACGCAAAATTACTCTACAAAATAACCAATTTTTAAAGTTGTTTTTTGAATACTTCCTAAATACTGGCAGCGAAAATGTATTTACTAAAAACGATGTGCCTTTGCTTGAAAAAACGTTTTGAAATTTAAGATTTTGTTACTTTTTACCTGTCGATTTTACTTTCTCTTATGAGGCTTTTTAAAAAATGAAACAGTTGACCTTGAAGTGATTTTGAGATACCTTATACCAGCATTATATAGGTTACATAAAATCGTAACTACAAAATATTTATTCAAATATGATCAACGGGTGAATATAAATCCGAATTTATAGTGCACTTAACTTGTAGTTACAAGAAAACTCTATTTGGCTTATGTTTGCCTAACACCATTTAATACCCAGCGCTTTAATTATTAATTTTTATTTCTGCTGAGATAAATTATCTTGCTCCAGAAATACATTTAAGAACAAAAACTAAATTTGAAACTTTTAAAGAAATATGCTAATTACACAAGTAAATCAAACGTTTCGTGCCAACGTTTGTACGAGAAGAAATCTTTTTAGTACTTAAATACTTAACAAGATAAAATACTTAGTAGAATGAAATAGTTCAAACGAAGTAATGGCCAAGCTAGCCACAATCAGCATCTTGAAATTTTTACTTTTCTCGAAAAATAAAACGCATAATTAAATTATATTGTGACACGCTTTTTAATGTCATTTTTGTAAAATATATAATATCATTATTATAGCTGTTATTGAGGCACAGTTCATGGAAACGCGTGATACAATTTGTTAAATAATGAACATTTTCAATGCGGATGTATCTGAATTATAAATAAAATATTTCTTTTTTACCACTGGCATTTACTTTGGGAAATGTTGAATACCACCTTTTGATGACAACAAGTGCAGTTTTTGAAACTAGTCATGTGTAATGAAATAATACTTATGTGGTATTTTATAAGTGTTTAATTTTTTAAATAAAAAAAACTTTACACAAAACTCTATAAAATCAAACCCGTAAATGGTAGCGTTTCTAGCTTCCGTCATAAAAATTTAATACTCATGTGGTGAAAAATAAGTGTTTTATTTATAATTTCATCATGTCTTACCGCAAAGTGAATACCGAAATAATAATATACATAAAACAGATATATATGAATGAGAGTTTTTATCAACAAAAATATTTGAATTTTTACATTTTTAATAATTCACATTATCAACAAAAACATTTTATTTTTAAAATTTCATAAACGTGTTTACTTTTTGACTCACGTTATTATACAATCTCGGTAATTTCAGCAGAAAAATTAAGGGTGAATTTTCCCCAAGGTTCACAAATTCCTTTCATTTAATAAGTAAAATAATTTCACTACCCATACGGCTTCTTTGTATTGATGAATAGATTCAGAGAAGCCTCCGAGCATGTAATAGGATTATATATCAATTGTTACGTATTTTACATGGGAAATAGAATTCTTACGTCTTCATATGAGTAGCATAATACCTAGGAAGAATCTACCCTTACCTTTCATTTTCCATGGAAAATTCTTTGTATTTATCTAATGAAAAATTCAGAGTTATCATTTAATTACAGTTGATAATAATATTGACATGACATTTACTAATTTTGATTCCTACAAATACTCGTACTTAAAGATTGTTCACAGGTATTTTACCTCTAGTTGTTTTTCTTTTTTTTTAAATTATATATTTGGCAGTGTAAATAATAAAAAAAAAAACAGACTAGAGGTAAAATAACTGAACAGACTATACATGTTTTACATACGTTATACAGGGTGGCGCAAAATTATTCACCCTATGGGAATACGTTTAAATTTATGCAAATGGCATCGTACGTCTATCATATTTGACATTTGGTAATAAGATAGCTGCAGTATACAAACCAATTTATAAAGAATAATTAGAAGTTTATCATCCCATTTTGTTTTTGAATAACGTTTCTACTAAACAAAAAATATAAAAAAAAGAATGAAATCACTTGTTTTTTACCACTTGCGTTTTATTATTGACTACATGTTTTGTCCGCCTCCGTAGCGTAATGGTCAGCACGCTCGGCTACCGTTCTAGAGGTCCCGGGTTCGATTCCCAAGGGGGGTAAAATAAATATAAGTGATTTTTTCACTGTAATATTTATTCAATATTACCCTGGACTGCTACTTGAAGCGGAGGGCTGATCACCTTTCCTTTATGTGTAAACGATCAAGATAACACTACGTTTATATGACGCAGTGCCCTATGCACCATTGGGTGCGGATAAGGGTTAAAAAAAATAAATAAATAAAAACATGTTTCAGAAGTTAAACTTCAGGTCTGTATAATAACATATTATACAGACCTGAATGATGGAAGTTTAACTTCTGAAACATGTTGTCTATAATAAAACTCAAGTGGTAAAAAACAAGTGTTTTCTTTAATCATTGTAACATGTCTTACCACAAAGTTAATGCCGAAACAATAAATAAAATAAAAAAATTAGTGGTAAAAATCTTTACTTGGACATTTACATTTTTTTCTGTTAAGTTGAAAAGATGATATTTGTCAAGTGGCTGCCGCCAGTGTTAATACACATTTGTGCCCGTTTTATAATTTGTTTTGTATACTGCAGCTGTCTTTTTCACGGATGTTAAATATGATTGACATACAACGGCATTTGCAAAAATTATAACATATTCCGATAGGATGATTATTTTGCGCCATCCATTTATATACACATACTTCTGTCTAATTAGGCTAATCAATAATAAACCGCACCCCAATGGTGCATAGGGCACTGCTTCATTTAAACGCAGTGTTATCTCGATCGATTACACATGAAGGAAAGGTGATCAGCTCTCCACTCCAGGTACCAGTCCAGTGTAATATTGAATAAATATAAGAGTGAAAAAATCACTTATATTTATTAAACCCCCCTGGAAATAGAACCCGGGACCTCCAGAACGGTAGGCGAGCATGCTGACCATTACACTACGGAGGCGGACAAAATGTTTTTAACGATGAATTCAATATATCTTTTATAAACGAGAAACACACATAACGAGTTAGACCTTTGAAATACCGATATATAATATACAATTTTGACATCTCAATTTGAATTGTTGGGAAATATATCCAAAATTAAACAAGGTTATTGGATTAAATTCTACTTTTATTAACATATTATTATTGATTATATTGGATATATCACCTCACATTATTTTATTCTTTTTTATCTTTCAAATAAAAAATAAAAAAAAAGAAGAATGTAAATAAAATTAAATGGAAAAAATGTTTTCCCACATTAACTTCTTGTACTACTCCGTTCTGTATTCCTTAACCTCCTTTATTACTGCGAACGGTACAGCATCAAAGCTTCGTCTCTGGTATAACGAACGAAATATTTTTTGAGAGAAATCATCCCAATTCTCAGGGTCGTGATATTTATGAGGGTTTCTGTACTTGATTAAGCTTATTATTAACTTGGCAAAACGACAAATGAACGTAATTATTATTTTCTTAATGTAAGTATTCAAATTTTCAGTGAATTTGTTTTAAGCCCGAGAAAATTACATTCAGTTCCTGAAAAAGTCTCCTGATTAATGAAAGCTGAATTAAATAATTATCTACAATATTCAAAAACTGAAACCATTGAATTAATTTCCTTCTTCTTCCTTGTGTACCTTGTCAGGTCCCTCCAAAGCAAAGTTTTTCTCGATCTCACTCTGCTTCTATTACCAACCATATTTGCCTGATAAATTTGTTTTAGTGTTCTTTCTACACTCTTTCGATTCACTGTCCAAACCATCTCAACACACCTTTCTTTATTTTATCGATAATATACATGCCAATTATTATCAATAAAAAAAATTGTATTTTTACATCTTTAATAATTCACATTATCAACAAAAACATTTGTATATTTAATTTTTTAATACTTCATAAACATGTTTACTTTTTGACTCATGTTATTATACAATCTCGGTAATTTCAGCAGAAAAATTAAGGGTGAAATCAATAAAATAAAATAAAATAAAATTATTATTTATATTCAAAGCATTTACTTTGTGGTCAAACATTTTAATTGATATCAGTAATGTTAGTAAATAACCACTCACCGACTACTTCTGTCTACCGGTTTCGAGACGTACCCGTCTCTTCGTCAGGACATACACTACAATTTAACAATCATGCGAACAACACTACACCACACCCACTTAGTACTATTCACATACACTATCACTACACATGCAAAACATGCAGAGCGAGTTGTTAGTCCCACCATGCTTTTGGGAAACTAAATAAGTATATTATATAGTTTCTTATACTTATTTAGTTTCCCAAAAGCATGGTGGGACTAACAACTCGCTCTGCATGTTTTGCATGTGTAGTGATAGTGTATGTGAATAGTACTAAGTGGGTGTGGTGTAGTGTTGTTCGCATGATTGTTAAATTGTAGTGTATGTCCTGACGAAGAGACGGGTACGTCTCGAAACCGGTAGACAGAAGTAGTCGGTGAGTGGTTATTTACTAACATTACTAATATCAATTAAAATAAAATTAAATTAAAATAATGCTTATGACAGAATGTCAGATTACAGACTTCTAAGTATCGCCCTTCAAGGACTCCCTGAAGGACGCAGACCCCCAGGCAGACCTACAAAAAGGTGGAAAGACAGCTGGGAGTCAACATCCCAAGAGCTACAAGCGGAGGCATATACAGATCCTTAGGATCTAGAAAAGAACAAGAAGAAGAAAATGTTCATAATTAGCCTTGCATTCTTTCTTTATATCACCATTTCAACATCTATCATACATTTTTTTGCCTCTATCTGAGAGAACACATTTCAGCAGTTAGGATAGTAAGGATAGGGAATGTTAGTAACGATAGGTGTGAAATAGACATCACAAATATCCCAACCAATTTAAAATAAATCTTTTTGTAATTAATTTTGCACTTATCGGGAATCGAATCGAGCGTCTACCCAACTAAGCCACGGCACTTGTCTTATTTTGTCTTCACATTCTTATTTTGTCTTACTCATTCGATTCACATGTCCAAACCATCTCAACGCACCTTACTCACTTTTTTTCGATAGTGCTTTAATCTCACCCTTGCATTATTTTCTTATATTACCATTCGAATATCTATCATGCATCGTTTTGCCACACGTTCGTCCGTTTATTTATCGAACTGTTAATTTATGAAAACAAGGCAGTAAAATCAGGTATGAAGTTAAAGTAGAGAGGTAGAGATTAGGATGAAATGAAGGATTAATTAAGGTTCCAAGGTTGGATAATTATCTTTAAGGCTTTTTTTGAAGGTCGTTAGAGAAGGCATTTTTTGTATGGAGAGGTAGCTCATTCCATATTCTAACCGATTAAGAGAAATAAGATTACTGAATAATTCGACAGTTTAATCGAAAACTATTTACTGTTCCTGCCTTAACAAACTGCGTACAATGATGGATGTCTAAAGTTTTTGACATGCTTCAGTTCAAGCTATTTATCCGTTGATATTTGTTTACAGAAAACAATTCAAATATACATTCAATATTTTGACAATGTCTTAAATAATATATGTATTAATTTTAAATCAAACACAGATTTTTTGAGTCTACTAAGTTGTATTTTACTAACAAAAACACATAAAAAATTATTCTGTGACAATTGTTTCGCCTTGTTAAGGCATTATCAAATGAATGTGAAGATCAAATGGACTACGGTCTTTATGTAGCTATACAATTCTAAGTGACAGTTTTAACACGTGCAGCAATAATTTATGGGAGACAACAGTAGCTAATGGGGGATGTAGGTATGTACCCTTATATTTATTTTCTGGGAAAGGAAGAATTTATTGACATGGCCATATTTTAGAGAATTAATATTTTAAAGCCTAATACACTTGTTGGTAATATTATTTTTAAGAATTTTTATATGTAGATGTAATTATTAGTTTATCAATGACGCATCATGCAAGCGTTTACATAGAAATACATAATACATAAATTAAAATGGAGTTCTACAAATTAAACGCCAAATCAATAAATATATCTTAAATAATAGTTTAAAATCCTGGAATTTGCTTAATGGGAGTTGTTAAGATTTTTTTATTGATATCTCAATAATAATATAGAAGAATAAGAAGTCTGGACATATTGATTTATGTATCTTATGTAGTATGTAAAATTCGGGATTTTTAAAAAAATAAATATTTTTTTTTAAAGGTGGTATTACACAGAGTTAAGGATGAATAATTAGGAGAATGTTAATAAGAAATCTATGAATAGTAAAAAAATAAAGAAAAATAAAAATAATTAAAAAATTATAATAAAAATATGCAACAACCTTAACTAATCGATTATTCTAGTGACAGAAATTCCTTTGTTTGAATTTAACATAATCTTTTTCCATCCACATATTTTTGGTAAGGCATTAAATTATATTCATGCAATAAACTATTGTATTATTGTTATGCTGTTGTTTTTGTTTAGTAATACAATATATCAGGACGTGTATGTGCGTGTGCATATTTTGTCATGCAAGTATCAATATTTTTCTCATCCATTTGAAAACCTAGCGCCACAGTCAAAGCTGCAAACTAGCCAAGATTCACGCAAATAGTCGAGCAGAACACGAACGAATGTCAACAGCTACCCTGGTTTACATGGGTATATCTCCATTTCATCCCCCTTCACATTAACATATCATTCGACAAGTTTGCTGATGTTCTTTTGAGGCCAGAGAATAGTGTAATTTGGTCATAATATTAGTGTCGCAGCTCTGCCGGGATCAGAGCCTTTGTAATTCAAATGGAGCCTTCGAGTAAGGGCGAATGCACTAAGTGAGTAGTGTTCGAAAAGGTTTTGAGAACTTATTTTATTTTTTATTATAACCCTTATCCGCACCCAATGATGCATAGGGCACTGCATCCAATTGACCCAGTGTTATCTTGATCATTACTTACATGAAGGCAAGGGGATCACTCTTGCGCTTCAGGAACCAGTTCAGGGTAATATTAAATAAATATTACAGTGTAAAATCACCAATATTTATTTTCACCCCCCTGGGAATCGAACCCGGGACCTCCAGCACGGTAGCTAAACACGCTGACCAATACACCACGGAGGCGGACTTGAGAACTAGTGATAAAGAACTATTCTAGGAATCTCCGTCTTAGAGGATAGAAATGCAAATTGACAAGGCTTATTTCTTTTCTTTGCTTTTTACTCAGTAGTGCTTTTGTAACTTTTTTTACATTTTATATATGAAAAATTCCTTGTCAACTTTACAAATGTTCAATTCACTATAATTACACCTTAGATAAAGTGCATTGATCATGATTTTATCAATAATTAAAAAAAATATTAAAAACTGAACATACCCCTTAATGAGTTTTATTTATATTTCAGACTAGTTTTGAAAACAGCTGTATGTTTACAACATTTTGAGTGTGTCCAAATACTTGTTAAGCCCCGTAAATGCCCAGACTTCCATAATTTTCTTCATCTTTGATGAGATTTCAAAAAATTGTACACATCTGTAAGATTTCGAAACTAGTTGTTTATATAAAAAAAACTCATTAAAACTTTTTTAAAAGTGTTTAATTATTTTTAATTAATCAACATGTCATTCCACAAAGTAAATGCCGAATCAAAAAATAATATATTATCACTACGTTAGTGTGTCACTACGTTATCTGATATCTCAACAAAGATGAAGAAGAATATGGAAATCTGAGCATTTATGAGCCGAACGACCGTCATAGGGTGGTTAAAATTATCACTTTACACACGAGTGACATTCACCAATCCTACCCATGATTGATATCACATTACTCAAATTCTTGGAAGTTCTGTATATAGTAAAAGAATCACTAGGATTTTCACTAGTGATATATACTGGTGAGACGAAGAATTTGGACACGGTCAAATGTTGTTAAAAAATACTTGTGCCCTATTGTATCTCAATCTTTCCAAAACACAAAGTAATAATTAGATACAAAAAAGACACACTACGGCTCATTAAAGGTAAAATTAGAGTACCTTCCTCTGTTTTTCACAACACTATGGTCTTAGTAATTTTGCACATATTCACTCGTCTCGCTAACGTAATTTGACCACTGTGAGGGATTATTCTCAATTTATAAGGGTTGTTTGGTTGGACCCTTATGACACATTTCCACCCACCCGCAAACATTAGTAATAAACACTGTTTAACCAAACTTGCCCAATCGGATCGGTCCATAAGGGTTAAATTGCTTCGAAAGCGGCCGCTTAGTGCCATTTGAAATGAAACCTAGCACGAAATTTGTTCATTTAAACGAAATTGAAACTTGTGTAATTTTCTGTTTGTTTAGTGCCGGGTATCACTTTCAATCTGCTAAGCGAGTACTGATGACACGCTCGTTAGTGCACTAGTGCGGACTGTAATCTAGTACCTACGCGTAATCTAAATATCCGTCTTAACCCTTCGGCAACTCAATTTCACTTTGCAATATCACAAGAAAAATTGATAGATTTAAGTTTTGTACTGACATTTCTTGGTGGAATAGCATTTTACATGGTAAAATTATTTGAAATTTAAGTTTTACTTGTTAAATACCACTTTTTCTTAAAGTCTATTGTGACACGTGTTTTTATGCATTCCGCATCATTTTCAAACACCGTATGTAAAACTAATGTTGCGGACTGACCGAAGCCATTTGGTCGTAACGTAACATGTTACGATGCGAGCATTCGTATAGTCAGTACAGCGAGCCGAGCGCTCCATGCATAGTCGGAGAGCTCGCCGCGAGCGTAACTACGACGTTACGTTACGACGAAATGCTCCGGTCAGTCCCTACCATAAGACAAAATTTTAGAGTTACATTACTCATGGGAACATTCCCTATGATAAAAAAATTAAAGAAAATAAAAAAATTAAATAAATAAAAATAAGAAACAGGCCATAGCCCTTCTTCACCCTTCAACGTCCCAAGGATACAAGTATAAAGATCAGTCGAAGCTCGAGATACGGTGTTTAAAACTGATGTGGAATTCATCGAAACACGTGTCACAATAGATTTTAAGAAAAAGTCGTATTTACCAAGTAAAACTTAAATTAAAAAGGTTAGATTTTTCCATTAATTCATTGCCGAATCGATTAATGAAATTATTTAAATATTATAGCAAGGTAGTAAGGCTCAAAGATAATTTAAGGTTAAAAGCTTTAAGTTTTTAAGCTTAAATATAAAAATAATTAAAAAATAATATTCAAAACTCTAGTCTGGATCATACTGCTGTATGGAAGAGAAACGTAGACTATCGGGCAGGCAGAACGGGGTCGGCTAGAGGTATTTAGGATGTGGTGCTACAGGCGCATATTGGAGATTAATTGGTCGGAACATATAGGAAACAACGAAGTATCAAGCAGGGATATGGAGTCTAGATGCTTACTAAATGAATTAGCACAACAGCGAACCAAATGGATAGGCCATAATATAAGAAACCCAGGGCTGCTTCTTACAATTGCGGAAGGTATGTGTAAAGGCAAAAACTACAGAGGATGATCACACTTAGTCTACATGGACCAAATCATCTCCGCCATGTGCTGTAGTGGGTACGCCGAGTTGAAGAGACGGGTGGAGATTAACCAAGAAAAATGCAAACCAATCATCACACAAGATTGAAACCCACGAAGAAGAAGAAGTTAGGCTTATTGACGATGTACATATCATAAGGAATAAATTTGAATTCTAATTTAAAAGCACATTTTGTAGCAGAAATGATCACACCGCAATCTTGTAGCACAAATGCTTGAAATAATTATCACATTGTGTTTAATCCTATCTCACCCAAAGTAAACTAGGCTTTGGGGCAATATATTATTAATTTCATTTTCCCTTACGTTTCTTACGAGGAAAGGGAGTGGAAATTTTGATTTATTAATGTTAACCCTTAATTTATATTCACCGCAAACGTAATATTAACATATCAATTATCCAAATTTCATATTTGGAAACTTCATCAACTCCAAAAATTAATACTGAAAATAATACTTAAAGTTCCTGGACGAACTCCTGCTGAAGAAATATTCAACAAATAACATCTTTTGATAGTCAAAAACCTATATGCTAAAAAAATCCTTCAAACCCTCATCCGCACTCGATGGTGCATAGGGCACTGCATCCTATAAACGCAGTATTATCTTGATCGTTAACACGTGAAGGAAAGGTGATCAGCCCTCCGCTTCAAGTATCAGTCCAGGGTAGTATTGAATAAATACTAGAGTGAAAAAACACTTATATTTATAAGACCCCCCCCCCCGCACTAGGCATTGGCCTGATACCTTCAGTACGGTAGCTGAGCGTGCTGACCATTACACTACGGAGGCTATATTATAGCCTCTGCAAAAATAAATATCCTGAAAGTGGATACGAAATACTGGAACAAATGTATGTACATATTGACGGACAGATACGATATTGTTAGCTATCTACGAAATGGGGTAATATACCAGGCAAACATAAATTATGAAAAGCTAAAATAGGAACAGCTTTTGTTGGAAAAGGTTAACATTTACGTTCGCAAATTTAGCAGCCTTATATTTTTTTTCCAATGACGTTATCAAAGCTTAATAATTTCTGTACTTGAGGAAAATGAATTATCAGACCCACGTCACTCCATCTATCACTTTTTTATTCCGATTTTTTTTTCAAATAGAGAAGTATTTGTGTTTTCTTTATGATTTACAAAAATACTTCAATTTTATTACTTATTGATTCATCATTAACTTTGTGGAATGACATGTTGATTATTTTTTTAATTTCAATTTTATACTAATTCTGTGAGCCTAAGCGGCTCATTATTAGAAATAGGTATCAAATTGTAGTAGAGTGGCTTCGAAGCGAGAAACTCTGACTCATGAGTCCGCGACACTAACCACGGGACCACAAGCTAACATAATTTGTATTTTTAATATAAGTATATTTTTAAAGAAATATTTCAATTTCATATTATATTCCTTAAGTGGTTCATTATTGAAAAAGGTGAAAAATTATGGTATTAAATTCACATTCAACTAAAAAAAATCACAAACAAAATCCATTCCTTACATAAAATTAGATGAAATCATGCCTTAAATTTTTACCATAACTTACACGTAATCATTTAAATACAATACTTAAACTCAATTTAAATTCATTTTGTTATAATTTTTTTAATAAAATCATGGTTATCAACCCCTGCCTTGTTATGTATTATGTAAAATTGTCGAGCCTCCCACCAGTCTGATGATGTTTGTAACGATGTAACCCGGTAGCTGGTCAAATAAAATACATAAAATATATTTGGATATGTAATTAAATAATAAACTACACAGCTGTTATTTTATTACATATCCAGATATCTATATTCTTCTTCATCTTTGTTGAGATGCCTCATTGTATCTTAATTCCCTTATCACTAACAGTCGTTCCGATCCCCATCGCGGTGATTTCAAGTAATTTTCTTTCTTAATAATATCTTTTTGTGAGCACCTAGCAGCATTAGAGTTCCCATAGTACTTTTATGACGGTCTCGAATTTATTGTAATGGGTTTTCTCTTAGGAAATCCAATTTATCTCTGGATATCGGGCATTTATTTAATTACATTTGGAAAGTTAAATGTCCGTTTGTAAAATACTTAATGGCGGTTAAAATTGCTAATGCCATCGTAAATACAAAGCCTTGAGCCTTATGGTCCTGGGGATAGAGGCGAAGATAGCGTAACCCTTGAGAGGAAATTTTCATTTTTTGTTCATTAATTTGACTTGATGATCGTTTGCGGCAACCAAACCATTCAACTCATTAATTGTTGAAGAAAATTATAAAACGCAAAAAAATGTTGAGCTAATGAACATGGTTTTGTTATGTACGTACTATATTTTTTAAAATAATTATTGTTTTTTAGACTTACCAGGTTTTGATATTTTCGATGTTATTATTTTAAAAAAAATATATTATTTAAGAAAATATATTTTTACAAATCAACAAAGATTAAGAAAATTCTTCTTCATCTATGTTGAGATATCATAATGATTAAAGAAAACACTTGTTTTTTACCACTTGAGTTTTATTATTGACTACATCTTTCAGAAGTTAAACTTCCATCATTCAGGTCTGTATAATAACTTATTATATAGTTATTATACAGACCTGAATGATGGAAGTTTAACTTTTGAAGCATGTAGTCAATAATAAAACTCAAGTGGTAAAAAACAAGTGTTTTCTTTAATCATTGTAACACGTCTTACAATAAATTTAATGCCGAAACAATAAATGAGATTTCATAATGTCAGAACACAAAGTTAAAAATGCTTTAAAATACAAAATAAAGGTCTGAAAAGCTATTTCAGTGTTAATTCACTGCAGATGAAGTTGTCGCAGGATTTCGCTACTAAACAATATATATCTGATCGCGTCTTTTTGCTGCTGTCAAATCTTAGTTTATCCCATCAATATAATCTCCAGGCGAATCGTCTCGGTGGCATTGAGTGATGGTCTGCGGACCTCATCGTCGCGTTTGATCCAGATAATCCTGGATCGGTCACTGCTGCCGGGGTAACAGAGTCTCCTCCCGAGTGACGTGAGCTTATTTATTGATTTGGTATAAACATTCTGGAATACCATGATTATTTTATTAAAAAATTAAAACTTTTGTACTGGACCACTTTTGAGTTTAATGTTTACATACACGACTAGCATCAAGATTTACAAATGTTTTCATCAATAGGTGAAAATACAAACTGCTTGTTTACATTTTTAGGGGATCGTTTTTAAAGTTTAAGAATATAATAAAATGTATTAAAAATATATATCAAGCCACCTACAGAACTTTGTTATTAAGGTTTTATCGAGTGGAATACTTATTATAATGGATGTTATCAGCCCTTTCAAGGATAGTTACTACATGTGCATTGCATATTTATATATATATTATATACACACACACACATATATATATATATATATATATATATATATATATATATATATATATATATATATATATGTATATATATATATATATATATATATATATATATATATATATATATATATATATATATATATATATATATATATATATATATATACATATATATATATATATACATATATATATATATATATATATATATATATATATATATATATATATATATATATATATATATATATATATATATATATATATATATATATATATATATATATATATATATATATATATATATATATATATATATATATATATATATATATATATATATATATATATATATATATATATATATATATATTTATATATATATTCAATATTACCCTGGACTGGTACCTGAAGCAGAGGGCTGATCACCTTTCTTTCATGTGTTAAAGATCAAGGTAACACTGCGTTTATATGATGCAGTGCCTTATGCACCATTTGGGTGCGGATAAGGGTGGGAATGAATGAATGAATCATTAAATTATAAGGTATTAATATCGTAAAGTTTCTTTATTCTTTAAATTCTAAAATATAAATTTATAACAATTATTGCATCATTAAACTACAAGGTATAAACATACAACATTAAAATTCACCACACTTGCAGCCAGTCCTTAAGACGTTTGGAAACGCATCTGGTTTTCTGAAAGGTAACGACGAGACCAAACTGCAAACTGCAAGGGGCGTTACCTTCTACTAGTGCACCTACTTCCAACCCCGAGTTATGTCTTATTTGCGAGATTTACGTATCTCACGTGAGGTATTTACAAGATGCTTCAAGATACTTCAGGGCCACTCTGAAAACTCTTGAATGAGTGCACTTTATTTTTAAGTGACCTTATTATGGGAGATCATAACGAAGTAACGTAACAGATATTTACTATACCATAAACTTTTTATTGCTTTGTCTGCCTGCTTAGTTTCATGGTTAGCGTATTTAGTTACTTAGCTATGGGTTTTAGGCTCCATTCCCATAGAGAAAAATTAAAGTGATTTTATTCATTGATTTGGCAGTTACTTTGTGGTAATATTCATCCATGTTTAACTTGGTAAATACCTTGTTTTCCTTAAAATGCATTACGTTACATTTTTAAACGCTATGTGCATAGAAACACGTTTCACAATAGATTTCAAGAAATAGTATTATTACCGAGTAAAACTTATGTTAATTTAAAATAAATAATTCAGTTTTGTTCACTATATTGGGCGTGCGGTGGTTTGACTTTGTGAGGAATGAAGAGATAAGGCGTAGGACGCGGCAAATCTTGGTCACAACTGTCGTCAAGAAAAGGCGATTCAGTTGGCTTGGCCATGTACTCCACATGCGAGAGCCTTAATCAAGCTTGCCTCTTTTACAAGGCATCAGGTTCGCGACGCCCAGGATGACCACTGCTGACAATTCGTCGGCAGTTCTCGTCAGAACTTCGGGACGCGGATCTGACTTGGGAGGATACAAGGGAGCTGGCAGCCGACAGAAAAGCCTGGAGACAGTTTGTGGACTCCATATGCTCCACCTAGGGAGCGGATTTGGTTAAATTAAAAAAAAATCAATCTATTTATTTATAACTATTTAGGATTGCTGTGTGTAACGTAAGACTGATCACCATGCCTTAATGCAATGAACGATCAAATTAACAGTGCATCAAATCAATACAGTGCTTTATGCACCATTGGGTACGGACAAGGTCAAAAGTATTATTTTTTCACATTTGAATGATATTTTAAAATTATAATCACAGAACTGGAGATAATATACAGCAGAGCCCATTATCCGTCAGCTTTGTGACCGGGGACATGTTTAAAATGTAAAAAAGGACGGGTTATCAAAAAAATTCAGAAAAATATGGATTTACATAAAAATAAACTATTTCTCAATTAAAAAAACTTGTTCTGTTCTCTATAATATATTTTTTTAATAAACATTGCCATCAACCAAATAAAGACTGTTATCATTATTGAAAAAGATCAATAAGATATAATAATAATATACATATATAATATAATAAACACATGTAAAAATTAAGTTAAAACCTAAAATAATAAATAATATTAATTTTGGAACTATTGTTATTAGCCTGAACCTCCAACATGATAGCCAACCAAATGAGCTAACCACTAAAATTGACGTATATTTTTATTTGTACATATATACAAAATTAGTATATGACTTGACTGCTTTTAATGGTGCACTTTTATATATATATATATATATATATATATATATATATATATATATATATATATATATATATATATATATATATATATATATATATAAATCGTAAACTTTTCTGGCGATTATTGAATATCCATATTAATTTTTTTATTACATATTTAATGTTTATATGGATTTTTCTCATATATGTAAGTGCTCGTTTGATAGCCTTGGAAGCCTGGGATGTTCAGACTTCTTCATTTTGATATTTACCAAGTAAAACTTGAGTCTAAACAGTTAACAATAATTTTAATATTAAAAATATTGAACATTTTATCCATAGTTTATATTAATTAACAGTTTAAAGTGGTTTTCTATGTTATTACAATTTTACCAACATCAAATTGAGCTGACGAATACCGAGTTAGTTCACCTGCTTCGGTATTAAGCGGAACATTGGAAATTCGGGTCAGGGGAAACATTTAAGGGAGTTAGGATGTTGTGGAGATAATGACCGGCTCGTTCTACGCCGAGCAAAACGTTAAAATTAATTTTTAACTTACTTCCAGGCTTTGATGAACTTTCTTAACGCCTAATTACTTTTAGAAAATTGATCTTCGGAGTTTATTCAATTGGATAATTCAACAGAAATTTCTTCTCAAATTGCGTACATTTTCCTCGGCGTTCTTTCGAAACACATTTTTGTGATTAATTCATTTTTCAAACAGGCAAAATTTATTTAATCGTACTTTTAGCTTTGGAATGTGATGCGTTAAAAATCCGATATTAAAAGCATTAATTCACATCATAATTACTGATTTTTTAAATATACACATTTTAACTTATTTAAAACATTACAGATTTAAGTTTTGTACTGACTTTTCTTGGTGGAACTGCATTTAATGTAATAGAATAACAACTATGTTTTTTTTCCACGTGAAATTTTATTTGACCAGCAACCGGGTTTCATCGTAACCAACATCATCAAATTGGTGATGTCGGTAACGACGAAACCCAGTTGCTGGTCAAATAAAATTATTGTGGAAAAAATTACATACTTTTTTTTTTTTTTCTTCCTTTGGGGGTCAAGGGATCTTGCATCTCTTATGTCACCGCTACCATATCAGGTCAATTGTGACTTCCTTCTGTATTTCAGCTCACTGCCAAGACCTACATGAGTCATGTAACTCACGATCTGTCTTGGTGGTAGGAGCTTCACCTTCTCGGAGTCCAGTAGAGGTCCTCCAAAGATGTGACTTCATACATTCATACTTGTTATTGAATTATATTATATGAAACTTTACGGAGACATTAAAATTAACTGTAAATTATGAAGTTGATAATGGGAGCAGAGAAAACCGAGAAAGACTTGGCATGGTCAAGTTTTTTAAGTTTTGAATTTGGTCAGGTCAGGGAATCGGCTAGAACATATGAGGATATGTATGAATGTGGAAAAAACGACAATTTGGGTAGTGCACGTTGGCGTTCTGGTACCAATTCCAATGTAAGAAATTGAATAATTGAATTTAGCAAAAGGAAGATGAAATTAGAATGAATGCAGTCGAAATGCGATCACTTAGACGAATGCGTGAAAAAGGATTTATTTCCAATAGTGAAACAAAGAAGGAATGGAAGGTTGAGATAAGCATTTTCGATAAAATTAACACTAAACGGTTCAGATAGTTTGGTCATGTGGAACGATTGAGCAAGAAAAGAACGGTAAAACGAGTATTTGTAGCAAATGCATCTTATATTAAAAAAAATAGCAAAATTAGCATGATGGAGTATTTCTAATGCTTTAAAGTGAGTATAAAGTATAAGAAGTTGCATGAATGTGTACGAGGGGAAGATTGTTTGCAAAGATAAAGTGGTGTGGCGTTCTACTTTCTCTGCCAACCCCTGCGAGAAACAGCGCGATGATTATTTTTTTTAGTTGCACACCTAACTTGATAATATACTCGCTTTTAAATTGAAATTGGTATTTTTGTTAAACCTCCCTCAGTACTTTCTTTTTTTTTTAAATTGGCATTTGAAATAAAATATTTCTTTTGAAATTACACTTTTTCCCTAATGTACAATTTTTCATTATTTTTATTTTATTTTAGTGTTTCTTAAAATCTTTTGTAACCATTGTTTTGATGCATTGTGCATCATTTTCAAACACCCTAATGTGGAATGCAACGAAATACAAATCAAAATATAATTTAGGAAATAGTTGTGTTTACCAAGTAAAAATAAATTTCAAATGGATAGATATTAACACAAAATGGCTGCCGAATCAATTAAAGAAAGTACTTATTCTACCGTTGCTTTTGGCATTTTACCTAATTTATTATAATATATTGTAAAACACAAAATATTCGGTCAAAAGTAATATTGTAATGAAACGAAAGCTAAGCATAAAATATAGTAGCGTAAAACAGAGAATGTTTCGAAATAAGAAAATCACGATTGAATTAGAGTCACGGTCAATCATTCGTATTGTGGCAAATCTCATTGCTAACGTAACTTTCTTTTTAATGAAGGAAAAAGGATTTCATTTAATCCCCAGTCTAACAAAGTTCTAAATTGACTTTCTTAGAAACGTATGGAAGTTATACGAAACAGTGTAACTGGAAAAGCAACCGTATTATTATTATTATTATCAGAAATTAGTCACGTTCAGGGGCGTATTCCAAATAGTAAAGCACAAAAGTGTCTACCTCTCATTTCATTTAGGTACAAGCAGTGCTTACCCTACAGAATCATATAGTAAGGGGTTGTAAAAAGGTTTGCCATCGATTTTTTAAGAAAAAATCATACATTTTGACATATCGCTTACTCCTTTCAAGGACGTCGTAAATCAAAAATCGTCAATTTTCAGTTGTGCACGTTTTCGGAATGCCCAGAAAATGTACTATATCCTAGCAAAAGAGGCATTCTTTTAACTGAATATTTACTCGCTACAGGGCAGAAAATGTTGTTTTTGCATTTTTAAGAAAAGGTATTGTTTAATATTTTTTTAAAAATAAACTTAATATTTTTCAAATGGAGAAAAAACCTTCAGATTTTACCTGAAAAAATCTGTTCCACAATAGAAAGTTCTAAAAGTGCCTTGATATTTATTTTTAATACATTTTATTACATTTTTAAACTTTAAAAACGTTCTCCTGAAAAATCAAGTTTTTTTTTGGAGTGAGTGATATAAAAAGGATGTATAGTGATGTCAATAATTCACAAAAAATAATTTTTGACGCATATTGAATAAGAATTTGGATACACCTAAAAATGCAGATAAATCATATTTTTCAATTAAAGTTTAAGTTGGTTAATACCAATTTTTCGAAAAAGTAGTACATACATAAATACTAAAAATAACTTAAATTCAAAATATATATGAGATGCCAAAAAATAAATGTAATATAATCTAAGTAAAGATTTTTTTTTTTTTAATTAAAAATTAATAATAAAATAAAATTTAAAAAACACAGAGCACTGCATTGAAAAATTAAGTATTGTAGTTGCCAAACATGGGTAGAATGGTGAATGTTGCACTTGCGAAAAGTGATCACTTAACCAGCCTATGATAGGTCATAAGCCTTGTAAATTGATATACACATTCTTCTTCATCTACGATTTTTAAGATTTCACTCGTCGTATTTTTTGCAAATCAATATATCGTTTACCCATTTACGATCAACAGGAAAACCATTGTTTTAATATCGGTATTTCATCAAATTCTCTCACAAATATCAAAATAAATAGTATTATGTCCAAAACGAAATAACCTGGTATATTGTTTTGTTCCGAGATGTGTGGTAAACAATAAATATAAACGATACATCGATTCGGTTGCTAGAGGAAAATAAAGGGTTTTATTGATATTTGTTGTGGTATAATATGTATAGAACCGTATACGATTAATGAATGCTACGTTAATTCTAGAATATCAACGTTAATCGAAAGGAATTCTATACGATACATATTTAAAAAAGTAAAATTATTGTCAAATATTTTACAATGTTATTGATAATATATTATGGCAGATTTTTTAAGCTTTATAAAATTAACGAAACAAAAACATTATTTCCAACCACTTTTGTTTTTTTATGCTTAATTATTTTTTTATTATTATTACAATCAATATTATTATTTTTATTATTATTCAAACCTTATTATTAATTATTGTGAACAAGTGGTTAAAAACATCAGTTTGTGTTTTATTTTTTAAAAAATGTATAAATTTTATATAGAGGTAGTTTAATTCAATATGGTAAAAAAAATATGTAGATATATTTACAACGTTTTGAATGCGTCCAAATACTTGATCACAAATCTGGATTATCTTCAATTAGGAGTTATGTTTTACATTATAAATTTTAAAAAATATAAAAAATATATAAATTATATGTCCGCCTCCGTAGTGTAATGGCCAACATGCTCGGCTACCGCTTTGAAGGTCCCGGGTATAAATGATTATATAAGTGATTTTTTCACTCTTATATTTATTCAATATTATCCTGGACTTGTACCTGAAGGTGAGGGCTGATCACCTTTCCTTCGTATGTTTACGATCAAGATAACACTGTGTTTATATAACGCAGTGCCCTATGCACCATTGGGGTGCGGATAAGGGTTTGAATTGAATATGTTTATACGAGTATATTAGTAATGTAAAAATACTCATTGTACTTGTATTCTAGCTTTTACTTATCCGTTGTGTTTTATGAATTATAATGCATTAACCATATGAACCGTAGAAGATTGAAGAAAAAAGATAAATCAATATCCTTTTTACTTAGGAAAATCTTTAAATAACCTTTTATACCTTCGTGTTACGGAAATAATGAGGTTCTTTTATTATTGCGAGTGTATTACGCGTGATTTTAGTCTCCAGAGATACATATATAAAGTAACGTATCCATATCTCGAACATCTGAAACACGTAGAACGGATTATTCCGGGAATATTTTTGGAATATTATGACGAAGAAGCGAATACTTAACCCTTCTCAAGCGTTTTGAACAACCCTTCCTGAACAGGGAGAGAAGGACGATCTTTTCGGGAGCATTCCCGGCGTCGATGGTTTGATAAATGGACCATCCCGAACACATACGGTGTCTCGTATCACTCAGATTTCCAATAATGGCGGCGTGTATCCCGGAAGGAAAATGTAAATATCCTCAAGAGAAAAGGAATAGTTTTGTGAAGTAGAATCTGTCGCGACCCGCTATTCGAAAGAGGCATGCATATTGTATGGACAGGTAGAATAAAATATTGGCGCAGGTACATTTAAAAATGGCTAGCAGTACACGGCTGTCCAAACTCAAAACACACTAAGGGTCATTTTTTTGTAGCACGTTTTTTTTTGCATTTTTGGACTACGTATGTAGATTCTACTTAGTCCAAAAATGCAAAAAATGTACTCCAAAAAAAATGTCCCTTACTATGTTTTAAGTTTGGACAGCCGTACTGTATACGTCATAGAAGTGAAATTTATCAAAAAATAAAGAATTATCCTCACATCAATGCAAAGAACCTCTGCTTACCAGAAGCTTTCCTCATCCCACCATAGATGACTATTTTGAACTCGCGCATACTGTGGTACGAGTTAAATCAATATATATAGAAGTTTCGAGAATTTGAGTAGTGTGGTTGTCAGTCATGGGTAGAATTGATTACTGAGTTTTTTTTCATTACGCACGATGATTTTTATCTACTGGTGAATAGTAAATATGAATTGGTGAATTTTACACGTGTCTAAAATTATCACTTTATAGAGCCTATGATGTTTGTAAGCCCTGTAAATATCATGACTCCTATATTCTTCTTCATCTATGTTAAGATGTAAAAATAATCACGAAGAAAATATTCTGATTATTCAATATTAGTACTGGTCATTGATTATTACAACAATAAGTAATACTGTTCGTATTTGTTTTAGATATTGCATATTTAAAGCATTATCGCTCATCGTTCACGTAAAGAAATACAACTTGAAAACTGTACTTACGGACCACCAGTAGCGGAATAATCATTCTTTTACTAGGCCAACTATCGACCTTGTAATATACCATAAAACTAAGTTTTTGTTACTTATTTTTATAACCGTTGCGTTAAATTAAGTCGAGTTATTTGTAAAAAAATTACACGTATTTTTTAATTTTACTAAAATTAAACACTTGAATATACCATTTTAATGAGTTTTATTTATATTTACGACTAGTTTCGAAAACGACAGATGTTTTCATCTTCTGGTACAAATTAGAACATTAATTAATTTTTACCAGAAGATGACAACATCTGTCGTTTTCGAAACTAGTCGTAAATATAAATAAAACTCATAAAAGTGGTATATTCAAGTGTTTAATTTTAATAAAATAATCATGTCATTCTAAAAAGTAAATGCCGAATCAATAAATAATAAGTATATGGTATGTGTATTTTTAATGTCAATATTTATTTGAATATAAATTTAATGAACTCGTTGTAAATATAGAACTGAAAAATTGTATGATACGTTTTTGTTTTCTTGATAAATATTATTCGTTCTCGAAAAGCCCCAAGGACAAGACTGGTGTGTAATGCCTCTAGATTTTAATGAGGTTTTATAGCTATTCCATTCACCGTTACCACCTTCATCCCCCTCGTTTCGATAAAGCACTTGCCCAATACAACTGTACAGCAACATACTTATGACTGAAAGATAAGGGATGGGAAAAAACTGCGATTTTTAAATATCAATAAATAAAGTATCTTGACATTGAACTTTTTTACTTTTGAGCCTAGTACAAAAGTATATTTAGATCGTGGTATCACACAAGTATCGTCATAATAAGTGCCACCTGTCAGGAAAACAATGAACATTATTGTAAACCAAATACAGCTTTAAATATATTTTTTTGTACTGGGCTCAAGTAACAAATCAAAGTTCAAGAAGCCCCGTTCTAAGGTAAATGAAAAGTATATGAATTTCTGGGTATTTACAGGGCTTTTTACTTGTTATAGGCTGGTTAAGTGATCACTTAAGACACGTATAACATTCACCATTCTACCCATGATTGACAATCACACTACTCATTTTTTTTTATAAAAAATCATCCATACATGTTCAAGTTCAGAGCAGCCATCTTCCATCCATCGAAGTTTCAATTATGTAAACTATATAGATAAGACGTTTTCTTATGTAACAGATATATAATTCGAGTATAAAAGTGATATTTAATTTCATTAATTGATTCGGCAGTCAGTCTGCTTTGTGGTAAAATCGATCTATTTTTAATTTAAGTTTTACTTAATAAATACCACTAATTCTTAAAATCTATTGTGACACGTATTTTGATGCATTCCACATCATTTTCAAAAAGTGTAGAATGGGGCCACTTGAACTTTAATGTGTTACTTGAGCTCCGTACAAAACAAATTATTATATCTGTATTTAGTCTACAATAATGAACGTATCGTGACAATAAATGTCACCTGTCAGGGAAACAATGAATCATGTCGATACGTTCATTATTGTAGACCAAATACAGATCTAAATACAGATTTAATTGTTCTACGGTAACGTATTTGTATAGGGAGTTTTATAATTGATAAAATTTACTCCTAAAATTACAATTCTACAATATTTATTCATAAAAAAGTTTTACATTTAATTATTCATAAGATTTTAATGAGAGAAAATATTTTTGTTTTCGAACATGACCTAGCCGGTTTATTTTAGATCTACCCACTTCCATTATCGATTTATGTAAAGATAGTTTACATCAAGTTTATATTTTTAATGATTTTATGTATAATGTTATAATATAGTACAGGTTATAATACTTTATTGCATAATATTAACCCAAGATAACTAAACTGGATTTGTAAATACATAGTAACTAAACATTCGTCAGACGGACTACGCAATTAAAAAAGTGAAAATTATCAATAGTATTCATTAAAAATAGTAACTGTTTACATGACACTTAAGTTTGGTTTATTAGGAATGCATGTAAGAGATATTTATCAATAAATCACTTTTCCGTGAACAAAGTCTAGCGGGTGCGGGGACAAGGAAGTAAGTACACTTGACTTTTTTGGTGAAGGGCGTCGTCGAGTCGACGAATGTTTAGTTATCTAGGGTTAAAGGTCTTTTGACCAAAAGATGATTTTGTTTGATGTGTTTCTGCGTTTTGGATCTTGTGGTTCTTTGAATGTAACAATTAAGTGGACTTTATATTCATGTGTATACATTCCTATGATACAGCCTATACCACTTTATATACGTATATCCCTCTCCTAGTTTCAATAAACATATAAAGGTTTTACAGTAAAAATAACTGAATATTTAAGGTAATCGTGCAGAAAAATCGAGAATAATCTATTTCACCTGGTACAAAGGTTACATATAAGTTTGAAAGAACTTTATTTTGAGAAGAAAAGTTCTTACATTAAAAAAGTTACCCACACGGATTCTTAGAAATACGATATTTTAAATGTCTTAAGTTTAGCTAAAAAATATGGGTTATATCTCACATAGGAGTTATTTTTGTCGTGTATTTTCACTTATGATATATACCATAGATACATACAACTTTTTGAAATTTTAGCATTGTGATTTTCAATTAGATGATAGAATGATGATAGTTTGATAGATGTTCGAATGATGAAATAAGGAAAGAATGCAAGGCTGAGATAAGCATTATCGACAAAATTAACCTGTCTGGGTGTGAGTTTCTCCGGACAAAACTGTATCTGAGGAGTGAATTTGTTTTTGTGTTTTTTTTTTACTTTTAAATTTTTATATTATAGTCGATGCTATAAGCAACATGTTTTCTTGAATAAACAAAGATATTTACCCCAGTAAACATGATTTATATCAAAATTATCGAAATACCGATAAATCATGTTTTTAACATTTTTTGATATAAATCGTGTCATAAATCATATTTTGTATCGGCCGTACATGTACGTCCAAACTCCTTTGAGAAAAGTTTGGTATGGGCGTACATGTACGGCCATACTCCCGGACAGGTTAAGAAAGGTGTGTTGAGATGGTTTGGACATGTGGAGCGTATGAGTGAGGAAAGAACGGTTAAACAAATTTATGAGGCGAATGTAGTTGGAAAAAGAAGCAGAGGAAGACCGAGGAAAACTTGGCACAATCAGGTATGTCAAATACTTGAAAGCGGCTGGGTCAGTAGTCATAATAATGGTCGGGTATGTATGAGGAGATGCATGAATGTAGAAGAGGCGAATACTGTTTGCAAAGACAGAGTGGTGTGGCGTTCAATTCTCTCTGCCTACCCCTGCGGGGAAGCGGCGTGGTGGTTAGTTAGTTAGATTTTCAATTATGTGTTGAATGTTGAATGTTACTTAGTGTATGAAGTGATCGTATTAACCAGCCAATAACATTACTCAATCAATGTACATGTCTATACACACATCTAAAATTACTTCTTTACCTATGCTGAATCATCAAGATATACTTTGCTAAGTTGAATAATTGTAATATTACATTATTCACCAACTAAAAATTACGTGAATTAAAATTGACCTCATTGGAAATTGAACTCAGGACCTAAATCATGGTAGCCAAATGTGTTTACCATATATATAATTATTACTATTTGTAATTAAATGTACATACACTTAATAAATCATACATTAACGTTGTAATTTTTTTACTGGTATTGCACACGTTATGTTGAGGAATTTTTATTGTTTTATGTTAAATATACTCCATGTTCCCTTCGCAATAGTGAGAAGGGTATTTAATATACTTAAGAAAAATTTAATTAAAAAAAGTGATGAAATTATTAGACATAATCTGTTACCTAGTATTTTAAATATCTGTTAGGCAGCATTGACATGTTTAAAAAGTATAATGTTTTTAGTGTAAGTAATGTCTGAAGATGAGTAATGATGAAAATCTTATAAGAAATTTAAAAATATAAGTATTTTATTTGAGAACATGAAAATTACACAATGGGAGTAAATAATAAAAATTAGCAATGTGTGTGAAATGAAAAAGATCTGTGAAAAACGTCTGTATGACTAATGTAAAATAAAAAAATGTAGTAAAAAATTAATGAAATTTCACAAAATAATATTTTTTATTTGAAAAAAAGTTGTGTGGTATGTAAAAAAATGTAACTAGTTTTGAATAAAATATTTTTATTATTTTGCATTGATTTTTTTTTTAATATTAACTTTTACTTAATTTATTATTCGTAAGCATTTCTGCATTATCATTTTTCTCTGTTACGCAAAATTTTAAAATATTCATTTTCCTAATAGAAAAATATGTTTTTCAATTTTAAAATCTAGCTCATTTAATGCAAAATTTTGTCCCAGAATTTCCTGTTTGCACAATATGTAGTTATTTATAACGCTCATATTGAATGAAAGGTCTGACTGCTAGTAGGGTATTGTAAGGCGATGAAGCAACGCTTCTTGCTAAACAATGAGGATCTGCAGTCATTGGTGACAAAGGTTTATGATGTATGCAAGGAAAGTGATTTGTTAATGACTGTTCTTTGAATATGTTGAAAAGCAGTCAGACAGAATATGAGATTGTGGTAAACGGTGAAACTGATAGATCAATTTGTATATCTGGAAAGTTGTTTTTGAGGGATGAAAAATTGAGTGACAAAGGTGAATACCGGGTATGACCAAATGTGAGATCGTGGTAATCGGTATAAGTATGATAAAATGTGAAATTATAGAAAACGGTAAAAGCGTGGAACATATTTGTGTATCTAGTAAATATGAAACATGGATGAACTATTGTATGAGCTAATAAATGACGAGTTAATGCCAGGTATAACTGAATATTTAATTGTGGTAAACGATCATAGTATGACTGGATGTTAAATTGTACAAATGGTGAAAGTTGGAAACAGATAAATTAATTTGTATTTCTGTGATGTATGTTTTTTAAAGAGGAAAAATTAAGTATGAAGCTATAATAAGAGTGAATGCTGGGTATAGATGAATATAAAATTGTGGTAAATGGTGAAGCATGACAAATGTGAGAGAGAGGAGAAAAAATGAAGGATGTTTGTGGTTTATCCTCTGCCTACTCTTACAAGAAAGTTAAGTGGATTATTGAAATAATAAAACAAAACATTGAAACTCCTACTTTTATGGCTGTTTGTAAGCTTAAAAAATGACAAATATTTTCACAGTAAAAAAGCATTAAAAACAGTTTAAGCTTAAATCAACGAGGCAAAAATAAATCTCCTTAGACTTTTCCTTGTCAAAAAACAACTTTAAATAATATGCGTTCCCCCTGGGAGTGGGTAGGTCCAAAAGTTTTTCTGAAAATAATTCATCCTGAAACTTTGTCTTTTCCCATCCCTTGTCTCGACCGGGTCGTAGTTGAGCGATTCGATAAGACACCTCCAGGTTTGCCTTTTTTATCTTTTCATCTATAGGTGAATCAGTTTCCTGGAAGAAATTATTTGCAAAATAAGTTTCTTTGCGTTTCCCGCTGAGAAATTAATCTACGAGAAAAATACGCGAGCTGTGAAGAAAACTGGATAAAAATTATAAAAAAATTATTATTATTTCTTCTGAAAAACACTAAATAAATTGTATTAACAGGAATATAATTTAATTTTTTCATGACAAAAACAATGAGAAAAAGTATTTTTATTCTTATTTTAATAAGAAACAAATTTTTGTTTACGTAAGTCCCTCATAATTAAAACAAAATATTTATAAATAAATAAATTTCAGACTTAAAAATCAAACCCTAAAAAAGGTACCTGTAAGGATAATGAAATGTCGGTGACCTTAAATTTTTATTTCAATATAAATGTCTTTAAATAGACATAATTGTTAATTTTTCTATGACAACGAGACACTTGGTATACAAGTGGCTGTTTTTCATTTCAAATTAGTGCGCTCCAAACTCAGTAAAGATACTTCATTTTACTGTATTTAAGAAAAAGGATTTAAAAAATTCTTCAAAAAAATTAAAGTTCTTTTTAATATTAAATAGGCACGATGCAAAATTCTCAAAAAATATTTTGATTTTTATCAAAAAACACAATATATAAAGTGACTCTAAATATTTATTCCAGAATTTTGGATTGCATCTAACGTACTAGTTACTTTTTTCTTCTTTTAAAAATAAAGAAAAACTTGTGAAACCTCTTTTTTTAAATCGACTTATCTGCAGATAAGTAGAAGTAAGAAAGGGAAGGTGGAAAAATTGATTACCCAGGCCAATTGAAAATCAATATTTCTTAGATTAATTTGTCAAATGGGGAAAATCGAACATGCGACTCCAGATTCGCAGTCAAACGTATACACAACTACTCTACGATACTTGTTTTAATGTCAAAAATATAAAAAATAAAAATAATTAATCAATTTTAATACTGCAAATAAGAAATTATATAATTTATTGATTCAGCATCAAATTTGGTGTATAATATGATGATTTAATTTTTTTTTAAATACAATGCTTGTATAAGACCACATTTGAGTAAGTTAATTTGTTACACGACTAGTTAGTTTTTATATTCTTCTGTTTATGAAAAACACCTGTATTTCAAGAAACTAGTCGTGTTTACATTAATGAATTGGTATTTTAACTAATTTCATTAAAAATAGCAAAATTGCAAAAATATTTTGATTCAAATTGATTTTCTTTTATTTCTTTTTTTATATATTTTAAAACGTTTAAATAATGAAAGTGTTTTTGGATACAATTTTATTATTTTATAATTAATAAACATGAACGAAATAAAACCTAATTTTCTAAAAAGCTAACATACGTCTTTTCCATTGTGTTTTTTGTACGGATAATGTACACAAAAATATCTTAAATTCCACAGTGGTAATATTTTTTTCAGAATTTCGTCTCCATTTATCCTGTAATTCTGAAAAATGGTTTCATTTTTCATATTCAAATATTTAAGTCCTTTGTCGAGTCATATTATTGTACACAATCCGTGATAAATCTTGGAGTTACACATTTTTGTCACACATACTCTCAGTGTAATGAAACATATCAATAATATTCTAAGTATTACACATCGTAAGTTCATATGTTTGCGCCACGGTCAAAAAAGCTTACAACGACGATAAATGGAAAAAATGTGTGTTAAATATTAATATAAATAAATTACTGTAAAAAATTACGTATGTTTATTTTGATCACCAGAAAATTAAACCCGTGACCTCCAGTACGGTAGCACGGATAACTACTCAACATATAATTCGATATGAAAAAGATATGAATCCAGTACTTGAGCTTTGAATTAAATTCAATATTTATTTATACATTTCCAGAAACTGAAACTTTTTTTAAATATGAAATGAGAAATTTTAAGAAGATTTTAATCTTGTATCATTAAATGGCTGTAATTTTTAAAAATATTTTTTTTTAAATTTTTTTGATAATATTTATAGAAGAGAAAAAAAACTCATTCAGTTTATGACAAAATTTTAAACATATAAATAATTATAAGCAAATCGACAAATGTTTACTTTCGCAAGAATAAAGATATCCTTATTACATTTTTAAATTTCAACAAAGATGATGAAGAATATTGAAGTCAAGGTATTTGGGATAAGAGATCACTTTATACACTTCATACAAGGAAATTATCATAAGAGATACAAATGTAATATTTACCATTTTACACATGATAACAACCACAATATAAAAAAATGAAACTTATATTGGTATGTCATATAATTTTCATGTCGCTTCATTTTTCATACTGGACGACGCGACACCTGAAAAAATGATTTTCAGTTTTTATGAAGCTTTCTAATGTTGACAAAATGTCAAGTGAAGGAACCTAGATTTGTAAACAAGGAAAGAACACCCAAAATGGAGAAAATAAGTTGCAAATGTTATAAATTATCATATATAGAAACAAACATTTAAAAAAATACAGAATATATGAATATATCTTAAAACTCATATTGCTTGATTACTCCTTTTTCATTCAGTATATTATTATGAGGATTCTATTCGTCTTTAGTAAAGCTTCTTGTCAACATACGACAGAATCAATTTAAAAAAAGCAGACTTTTAATTCCTTTTCTGTCGCAAGTCAGTCCTTATTCCAATATCTGATTTATACGCTTCGTTAATTTCTTTGAGATGTTTTTTTAAGTCTGTTTGAATATTCTGAACCCCGTCTCTCCTCTCTGAGGGTGTAATTACCAGTATCAGGCTAATCCAGCCAGGAGATACCAATCCATTAGCTGTGGTTAGCAGTGGCGAGCTGTAAGTTTGGAGATAAAGAATCTGTAAACATACATTGACACTAGGTAAAACTTTTTGCAATATTTGACGTGAAAAATCTTTATTTAATTATCCAAGTTATGTTTTTATATACAACATTTTGAATGTGTCCAAATACTTGTTAATAAATCTGTATTATCTCCAATTATAGGAGTTTTTTTGTTAATATTATTTTTGATACGTCAACATAGCGGATGTCCAAACTCAAAACACAGTAAGGGACTTTTTTTGTAGTACGTTTTTTGCATTTTTAAACTAAGTAGATTCTGCTTAGTCCAAAAATGCAAAAAAAACGTGCTAAAAAATGTCCCTTACTGTGTTTTAAGTTTAGACAGCCGATAGATGAAGAAGAATATAGAAGTCTTAAGTCGTTATTACAGGGTTTATAACCGTCATAGGCTTGGTTAAATGATCAATTTACATAGGTGTAACATTCACCAATTCTATACATCATTGACAACCACACTACACAGTTTTTTGAACTTCTAGATATATTGATTTAATTGCCCAACATTGTTGAGATGTCAAAAATATTAAAAATAACTCTTAAGAGGAGATATTAAAGATTTGTTAACAAGTATTTGGATTTACCTAAAATTATGTAAATAAAAAAAAACTGTTAAATTATAAGATACATAGAAATTGAAAATCATTTTTTCAGGCGGGGCTCGAATATGTTAATTCAATCCAAGATTCGGACCTTGCATACAAAAAGAAAGTTTACTCAATAAAAGCTTTCCCTATTCTAACATAGATGGCTGTTATGAATTCACGTGCACATGTCACGAATGTGATCCATATATCTAGAAGTTTAAATTTTTTTTAGTGTAGTTGTCAATCAGGTAGAATTGGTGAATTTTACACGTCGATTATTTTAAAAAAAATTAAACACTTGTATGATACCAATTTATGAGTTTTATTTAATTACACACTACTAGTTTAAGAAACTATTCGTTTGCAATGAAATAAAACTTAGTAAGTGGTATTATCCAAGGATCTAATTTTAAAAAATTGTCAACCTGTTATTCCACAAAGTTAATGCCGAATCATTAAATAACATTATGTTACGCGTGTGTAAAGTGATCACTCAACTAATTCTTTGGCGGTTGTAAGCTTTGTTAATACCCAGACTTCTATATTTTTCTTCATCTATGTTGATATATCAAAATATACTTCTATATGCGGTTCGCCACTGGCACTCATGGTGGTAGCTACCCCCTCGGCCTTTTATCGCAACACCCCAGTGCGGACACTCAATTACCGATCTGTTAACGATTTCACGAGTTATGGCCGATTGATATACGAATACTGATGTAGGCGGGTCTAAGTGAAAACTTGTAAATTTGGAAACCGATTTCTGCGGATGACTTGAGAGGGATTTCTGAAAGAAATCGGATGAGATGGCGAATATTTATTCACTACATTACGACCGGAAAACCTGAAAGCGTACGATTTTATCGATGTCTAAACGATGATAAGAACATTTCAAAGAATATACAATTTGTATTTTAAATATCAAAATCAAACACTTATTTTTAGAGTCTTTTAAATTGTATTTTATCAACAAAATACAATTTGGAAGAATAAAAACACATTTTCTTTTTTTGATAATTTATCTGCCTTTTTATGGTATTTTCAACCAAGTGTGAAGATTAAATGAACTGAGGGTCCTTATAAAGCGAGACAATTCTAGGTACTGAAGTTAAAGTTCATACATAATAAGGCGAAAAAATCGTCACAAAATTTCTTTTTAAATGTTTTTAATAATAAAATAAAGTTTAGTAGATTCTAAAAATCAGTGTTTGATTTTAATACCTAATATGATATTTAAATCTAAGTGTGGTTCTACAAATTAAACGCCAAATCTTTAAATAAATTAATGTACAATAATTGTATTTTAATAATAAATTACTAATTATTTTAATATACCACGTCACACCCACACCGCATGAAAGTAATTACAAGAGGTAAACTCTCTCTTCTTAAAGGTATCCACTTATACAAATAATGAAGAGCCAAAAATGTTTCTTTTAAATAATCATTATTACACCCTTAAAGAGATTTTCAGCGTAGGTCTTCAAAAAGGGATAAATTGGTTCATGATAAAATATTCATTTTCCTTAAATTGTTAAAGTTAAAATACATTTTTTTTTAAATAAATATTTGTGTATTAACCATACAAACAGGAATAATTTGGTTGTGCTTTGAAAAGGTAGGCCTTATCATACAAAAGTAGAAACTGTATTAATTTTAAATCAAACACAGATTTTTTGAGTCTACTAAGTTGTATTTTATTAACAAAAACATATAAAAAATTATATTGTGACAATTGTTTCGCCTTGTTAGGGCATTATCAAACGAATGTGAAGATCAAATGGACTATGGTCCTTATATATAATTGTATAGCTACATAAGGACCGTAGTCCATTTGATCTTCACATTCGTTTGATAATGCCCTAACAAGGCGAAAAAATTGTCACAATATAATTTTTTATGTGTTTTTGTTAATAAAATACAACTTAGTAGACTCAAAAAATCTGTGTTTGATTTAAAATTAATACATAAATTAAAATAGAGTTCTACAAATTAAACGCCAAATCAATAAATAAACTAGAAACTCATATAAAAATCCATAAATTATATGTGCATAAAACTCTAAATGTACTTCGTCATGTGTTTAATGAACTTAAAAAAATATATTAAAATAATTAAATTAATAAATAAAATTAATTAAATCTTCACAATTCATGAACAGTGAAGTATTTTTGGATAAAAGAAGTAAATTAAGATTTTTGTACAAAAATAAAAAATGTACTCATTTATACTAAAATAAAGTTACGGTAACAAACTGCATTTCAGTGTATTTTTTTTTTAATACCGTACAGTAACTTGAAAGTGTTAAAATTTTTAACTAAACTAGTTTAACATTTGAAACAACACGTGCTTATAACACGAAACAGAAGTGTATAAACGAGAACGAGTAACCTTCTTTACTGGAAAATTCTAACATTGGAACTTTTATCTTTTATACAGCATCCACGAAAATTCCAAGTTTGATTTTTACAAAAGGAAAATACATAATGCGATTTGAGGCACAAATTCACTTAGACAAAACATCGTTTATCTAACATTTTTTGTTATAACTCAATTTATTCTGGTTTTACAGGATAATTGAGTAACGGGAAAATTCAATAACAATGTTAATAATCAACATTTCGTTCTTGAAATATTTCTTAGCATCTTTGATCCTTGGATAAAGGATAAACCGTTTATCTCACCATTCTTGAAGATAAATTATCTCCCTAATCCTCAGGTCTTTGTTAAACCTTTTTTTCCTTTATTCCGGTTTGCTTTTTCTTTATTTATAATAAACATAAATTTACCATCAAGTACATAAAGAACATTTTTTTGTCTACATACACATGGAACATTAACTAATTTTTAATTAATGTTTTGCTTAGTTAATACCACTTTTTCTTAAAATCTACTGTGACTTGTATTTCATTCATCATTTTCACGGTATTTGAAAATGATGCGGAATGCATCGAAATACGTGTCACAGTAGATTTTAAGAAATAGTGGTATTTACTAAGTAAAACATTTATTAAAAATGGAATGATTTTACCACAAGGTGACTGCCGAATCAATTAATAAAATAAATTAATTTAACAATTTTATGAAATATGAAACATTACACACTTAACTTTTTTTTATCACTAAATTTTGAGTGTGTCCAAATACTTCTTCGTAAATCTGGATTTTCTCTAATTATAAACAGTATTTATTATCTCCAATTATATACAATTGAATGAATCTTCGTTTAGTAAAAAGCTTCTTTTATCTCACAATAGATATCTCTCGTGGGAATTCTAATGATTCTAGTACAATGTTTTAAAATTCGATCGTGTATATAGAACTTTAAAAATTTTGAGTAGTGTGGCTATAATCATGGGTAAAATTGGTGAATGTAACACGTGTGTAAAGTGATCACTTATACCAGCCTACGGCGGTCGTAAGCTCCGTAAATGCCCAGACTTCCATATTCTTCATAATCTTTTGTTTTCTTTTGTTTTTTTTTTTGAAATGTCAAATGATTTAAAAAATTATTATTTCATAAATTTGCTCAGTCACTATACCTTCACTTAGTAATTTTTCATGTGATGGATGTAGAAATTTTTAAATTTCCTATTACGCATTGAATAATTTTATTTTCTCTATTTTTGCACGGTGTTATTGTAAAATCAAGTTATAAAAGAGTTCAGTATACAGTAATCATATATACGCGTGTTTTGACTCCATAACACTTGCTTTCAAAGTAGGTAAAAAATACTGAAAAACTTAGAACGTTGGTTTACTAATGATAATGGATAGTAAGTTGCCAAACACGGTCACGGCCTGCTACATAATATGGAAGGCGCTGATAAAACGCGTTATAACTTCTTTAATTTAAAAATCACGTGCCGTTTTCTCATTCTAAATCGTACTACATTTCCGTAAGTTCGTGACATTAACAATCCGAATCGAAAGTTTACTTTAGAAGATTTAGTTAGTGTTACAAATCTACCACTAGAATGTAAAATGAATTTTATATATTTTAAATTAATGACTTGCGTAATGTCGTCTTTAAAAAATATATAAGAACGTTTTTATTTATATAAAGGGTGTTTTTTTGAGGTATTCAAATTCAAATTTCCCGCAATAAATTAATGGTGGCACTTGCCGTGTAGCATGTTGCGCCATCTTATTGAAACCACATCAATGTCATTCAACTGAGGTAAGACGAAGTCAGTAATCACGGTTATGAAGCGCTCTCCATTGACCGTTATTTCTGGCTGGCATCATCTTTAAAAATATGAGCCAATGATTCAATCTGACCGTAAAGCGCACAAAACAGTGACTTATGTTAGGGCGTCTTGATAAAGGCTTCTGGGTTTTTTCCACTCCAAAATCGGCAATTCTGCTTATTGACATTAGCCATTTAACCAAAATGTGCGTCATCGGTGAACAAAATTTTGCGTTGAAAAAGAGGGTCAAGCTGAAAATGTTTTTCAGCCCATTGACCGAGCCAAAGACACGTATAATGGTCATTCAATATATTCATGGTGAAATCGCAAAACGTGCTGGCTACAAATTAGCTGTTAACATTCAAATTGACAGTCTGTAGAAAAACAATTGATTTGGTTTGATTTGACAGAAATACATAAATTTAACAGTTGACAGTTGATTTGTAGTCAGTACGTTGTACCATTTCACCATGAAAAGAGTGACACTCTTAGCTCGTTTTTTGTGTCATTGCGGTATCATATATGTCATGATGGGTCGCACACAGGTTTTTTATGTTTTAAATTTGCTGCCGATCTTCATGAAGGGGTTTTTCCATATAAAACTTTTCAGACATCCTGAGATAACTTTTATTATTTTAATTATTATTATTATTTTCACTTTCAACAATGGCTGTTTCTAATTAAATTGGCTCTTATATGTTGGTATAACCTTAAATCATCCTTATCAAATAATTACAACAATAAGAAAAATACGCTTTTTTTCGTGATGTTATTATACAGCTCGACGATTTTAGAGTGGTATTTTTTTTGAGGTACTTATTAATTTCATCAAAAAATACCGTTTTAAATATCATAAATTTATCATATCTTCAAAATAGCTCAAGATTTACTTAAGTTTTAATGAGAAAATACATTAAATATCAATTTTCAGCTCCGCTTAAATTTCCCATCACATGCTTCAGCGAGTCTGAAATTTACCCAACTGAAAAATATTTCAGGCATGGATAACATAAATATTTAGCCGCGACGTGGGAATATTTGTTTTGAAGATTTTTTCATGTATTTATAACCACTTGTTTTATTTTTTTCAATTTAAATGTCTGCATCTTGAAATGATATGACACAATAACAAATAAAATTATAAAGAAGTATAACTCATACAGTATATACTTATTGTAAAGTTTTTTTTATTTTTTTGTTTTCTGTTAAAATCAGATAATTGTATTTTATGTGATAACTTTTACTCGATTTATCTTTTTTATATCTGTTGTATTTTTTCCAGTATCCTTTATTAAAACCTCAATTTGTACCCACAATTTTGTACACAGGCCATGCCTTTGTGGGATATTTTTTTTGGATTAATATTATTGAATGTTTTAAAACTTGAGATTACATATTTTATGCTGTGGAATAATTTATTTTTTTATTTTTAAATGTTTGATTGGTGAAATTAAAAAAAAATATTGCAAGGCTATGATAAAATTAAGCATCATTGATAAAATTAAGAAAGGTGAGTCGAGATTTTTTGGGCTTGTGGAACAAATGAGTGTCAAAAAATAGTAAAACAAAGTTATTAGGCAAATGTTTTTGGAAAGTAGACCAGAGAAAGACTGAAAAAATGTATTTATTTTTAAAACATCAATATTTAAGTGGTCAGGCCAGGAGCTGAAATAATCGGTTGGTATGTATGAGGAGAAATATTAATGTGGAAGAGGCAAAGATTGTTTCAGACAGATTGACTTGGCATTCGTGTGGTTAGTTAGTAAGTTCAATAAAATATTCTAGCTTTTGTACAAATGTACATGTGAATTAACATATAACGTATTTATTCAAATGGGGTATGGCTATGTGGCGTGACACATGTGGGTGTTGTGCAAATGGCACTCCCTTAATTTGATGATATTTATGCCATGAAAAAAATACAAGTTTATTTGCCTACAAAACAATATTCGTAATATTTTTTTCAATCTCATTTTACCACAAGATAATTTATATTTGTAAATTTCAACAGCACCTTGAAAATAAAATGAAATATAACCTCAAGGATAAACCTCACGTATAATAAACTAAGCCTTGGTATGCGTAGGCTTTCATATTCGGTATTATAAAAACGAAAGGTGTTCTCAAGCTTAGACATCTATAATACATTATTTACTAAATAAATTTATCAACAGATTTAAAGATCGCATTTCAAATACATTTAGTTTACTTTGGTCCTCCTTTTGCTAAGTCCATTATTCACTTCCATACATTAGTATTGGTACCAGAACGTCAAAGTACTGGCAGTTAAACATCTATTTTTATTTGCTACAACTGAAATCATAACACAGTTTACTCTGTTCCTAGCATTCTCTTTTCTTTTTATATCTTTATCAATCTTTTTTACCCTAGAAACATACGAAATCATCTCCTTGTTCCTTAATTTCCCATTAACTACTGTCTCATACCTAGATCTACATTTATCTCTTTTAAAAACCATAACTTTTGATTTATCAGCATTCATCAGTACATCACTTTACTTGCATATGTTCATTGTTTACCTCTGTCACAAGCGCCTGCGCTTTGGGTTAAAATTATTCAGCCAAATTAATAGAAATTCATCATTTTCAAGTGACATTTCCGTTGACATGCGCTAAAAGAAAAGACGATAACAACCCTTCAAACAAAATGTATCTGTCAGAAACAGTGGGGAAAGGCCATATTTCATTTTGAGTACGAAAAACGAAGGGTTAAAAGTATTTTAACTTAATACAAAGTACTAGATTTCGAGTTTGCTATTCAAATTTCGCAGTAGTAAAATTTTAAAGCAGTAATGGAACGAGGAAAAATTCTAATAAATTCAAGAGATTTCGGAGTTTGTAATGAAAACTGAAATTAGATTTTGTGTTATATAAGAAGTCTCCCTGAGGAAGGTAATCATTTTCAAACCTTATTTTCAGGATAATCCTTACGCAAATGAAAGGATATTTGAATTCATAGTGTTTTCAAAAACTGTTAGCGAGAAATTCTAGAAATATGATATTGTATCTAAATACAATAAATTAAAATGTAAATCAAGATCTTTTATTAATCTCTCCATAAAGATGAACGAAAATACAAAAATAAAGGATTAATAAGGATTGCGATATATAATTTCAATCATATTTAAGTGATCATTTTTTTTTTGGCTTGATTTTTTTTCAGCCAATACTTTAATGAAAAATTGTAGAAAACTTTATTTAAGAAAACTCAACCTTTTTTTTTAACCACATTCAACTTTTTAATTTTTTTAACCACATAAAAGTTTTTAAAAACAAAGTAAATGTTTTATTTTATAAACATCATTTTATTTGTTGTATTTGCATCATACCCATAATTTACAAGTGTGTTAATTGTGATTTTTACTCTTTGCTGGGAGGTGTTTTCTTATGTTATGCTAAAGTAATTGTAAAATGCATATGTAAGGATTGTTTAAACGTTAAGTTCTTCGACTGTTATGTGTATTTTCTTGAATATTTCCTTTTTGGGATTCCATCTCGGAACATTAAGTACTATTTTCTATATTGAATTTTGAGCAGCAATAAGAGATATATTGTGGATCTTGAATTTGAATCATTGTTTTAGGTGGCAGTACCAGCAACAGCGAAGGCTTTATAACTGAAATCAGTATTGGGACAAAGTTTAGGATCCCATAGTCTGCCTATAGCTGATCTAAGAGTCTGAAAAAAATACAATATTCTAGATGGCAAAATTCTACTGGATAATAAGGATAATTAATTAAAAAATCGTGAAACAACATGTAAAGTATCAACCAGATTAATTGAAAAAAATCTTTTTTCGCATTTTCAACACCCTCCAAAAAAAATGAGAGTGTTCCTCATATTATGAATCAAGGCTGCTTCTTTCAGTTACTGATATGACGAATAGCTAGAAATATCTCCTAATTCTACTGGAAAAGATACTACCAGAAATACGAAAACAAAGGTCAAATGGTATAATTTAGCAAGATTAAACCCCCTGCCACAAATCCAAAAAAATGATGAAAATTTTCACACAAAAACAACGTACTGTGTTGGACTGGTCAATTATATTGCCAGACATAAACCTAATTGAAAATCAATCGGCAATCTGTAAGAATCGGCTCTCCAAAATTGAATGCACTACGGTGGAAAAGTTCGTTTGTCCATAATTCACGTATGGTTTCGAAACGAAAAAATGGCATCCACGAGCCAAAACCTTATAAAATTAATGCCAAAAACAGCAAAATCTTTGATTGAGCCCAAATAAGATCATTTTAACTATTATTTTGTGATATAACTAATAAACTTTTACAAAACTTTTAAAGAAAATACAACAAAAAAAGTTTTGTTCTAATTAATCCGTTCGATACTGTAACATAATTAATAGATTCGGCTAGTATAATATCAATAATGTTTGACAGGTAAACAAAGTATAGTCCTGGGGTACTATAGGGGTTCAATTATTAGCAGTCCCAACTCGATCACAAAGGGGTGAAACCCGACTGCAATTTTCATTATGTAAGCAATTCCGCCATCGTACTGTTAGCAATACCCCATATTATATCCCAGGGGTAAATAATGACCCCAGTATGTCACCATTTCACTACTCTAGCTCTGGAACTCCCTGTACTAGCGAAAAACGGAAACAACATGTTGTAAATTACTCTTTGACATATTTGAACGTGTCGGCTTTCGTCAAACGAATGTCGAATACTTATGTTGTCCATGAATAATATTAAAAGTAATATAAAAATAATAAATTCGCATGAATTATATGAAATAACTTCATATTAGCTGCTCAAAATATAAATATTTTTATAATTAACAAATATTGACATTTTTCAAGAAAATATTAATCTTCTTCTTCTTCTTCTTCTTCTTCTTTAGCTAAGATCGTATCCTATTATTCTCGTCTGCTCCTGGGAGGTGGAAGACCAGGTGTGTTCCCATCGTCAAGGTGGTCTTCAAGGGGGCCTGTTACCTCTTATGCTGCTGTCTGCTGCTATCCTCACCACTCGACCCGAACTTGCTCCCATATGATTTCTCCAGAAACGTCTTCTTACTCTTCCCCATCGCACAACATCTTCGAAATCGCAGATTCTTCTTATTTCAGAGTTTCTTTCTCTGTCGCGAAGTGTTATGCCTGTTATGGGTCGTAGAATCTTCATTTTGGTTTTTCTAAAAAGGGTTTTTGTTTTCGTGGTGTTAGATCTTTTTTCTATGCCGTATATCAATAATAATTTGTAATATGAAAAGCATATTAATTTGTAATAATTTACGTTGTCAACATTCTCTTCTAAGGATTTAACAACGAAAGTTGTATTTTTTATTATGGTTTCACAACAAAATGTTCACATTTTAATAATGTATAATCTTCTGTTATGCAAATGCTCATTGTTGTAAAGAATCTCACTTCCAAGGAGCATTCTTTTGTATTTTTTTTTTTATTTCTTCTATATTAAATGTTGTACGGCCATTAATTATTTTAAAATTACAATCAAAATAGAAAAAAAAACAATAAACGTAATTCGTTTGAAAACATATGAAAACCATTTGCTTATAAAACTCAGTGAATTCTTTTGATTTTTTTTTTTAATTAATGTTTTACTTAGTAAATACCACTATTTCTTAAAATCTACTGTCACACGTGTTTCGATGCATTCCAGTAAAACATTTATTAAAAATATAGATTTTACCACAATGTGACTGCCGAATCAATTAATGAAATTTTGTTTTTTACATAATTTTAGTTTACTTCCAATTCTTCTCATTTTACTGGTAATTGTATGAAGGTTTTATTTTAATTTAATAAAATATGACACGGTGTACATTACTTTGAAATATTGGAATATCGGAATGCATTTGGACATTTGTTACAATTTTATTGACATTAGTATGAATTCCCTCGTATTTCAGTCAGAATGGAAATTTAATTATTAGTATTTTAAATATGCACCCAGTATAAAGTCATTGATATTTGAAAAATATACGGAATTCGTAATATAAAATTAAATTATGCGGAATCATTCATCTGTCAAAATTAATGTAATTGTACAATATCACATTACTGAACTCTGTATTTCCCATCAGAGGATGTCATTAAATATGTGAAAACAATAATAGCAAGTACATTCAATTTTAGTATGCAATCATGTAAATTATAGAAGTACATATCGCTTACTCCTTTCAAGAACGTCATATATCAAAAGTCGTCAATTTTCAGTTTCAGCGGCATATTTTTAACTTAATATTTACCCACTACAGGGCAAAAAGTGTTGTTTTTGTGTTTTGAAGATAAGGTACTTTTAATTATTTTTTTTAAATAAACCTTATATATTTCAAATGGAGAAAAAACATTCAGGTTTTACCTAAAAAGATCTTTTGCAGAGTAAAAATTTCATTAAGCGGCTTGATATTTATTTTTAGTACATTCTATTATATTTTGAAACTTTAAAAACGATCTCCTGAAAAATCAACTTTTTTTTTATTTATGACGTTGTTGAAAGGAGTGAGCGATAAGTAAATGAATATATATATAAATATAAGTATATATATATATATATATATATATATATATATATATATATATATATATATATATATATATATATATATATATATATATATATATATATATATATATATATATATATATATATATATATATATATATATATATATATATATATATATATATGTATATATATATGTATATATATATATATATATATTATATATATATATATATATATATATATATATATATATATATATATATATATATATATATATATATATATATATATATATATATATATATATATATATATATATATATATATATATATATATATATATATATATATATATATATATATATATATATATATATAGATAAATATATGTATTCATAAATATGTCTATATATATACATATAAATATTTGTTATTTTACACTCTGATATTTATTTCATATAACCATACTATAGACTTCCCATAGACTAGTCCCTGAAGCACAGGAGAGATTAACTTGCCTTCATTAACGATCAAAATAACACTGCGTCAATACGATACTGGTACAACATTCGGTGCAGATAAGGGTTAGAAGAAGAAGATGAAGAAAATAAATTACAAACTTTCACTCCGTATGATTTATAAAATCGTTAAATATCCGAAAATGTAATTTTCTTTTCCCTCACATAAAAGGACTTCATATATTTGTTGCCATATTTTTCGAACCATGGTGTTTTCTCTCCGTTAATAGTTAACGCGTCGTTGGTTTTTCCACACATTTCATCAGAATAGGTTTCCTAGTCCTCCTGAAAAGGTTCCGGTATTGTGTTAAGGGAGCAATAAAAAAAACAACTTTCCCTCGGAATAAAACGACGATAAAATCACAATTGAATAATAAATTTTTCACACGAAAAATAAATGTCTAAATAAAAATATTGTAATTCTCCTGTCACTGACACGGAAAAAACCCTGTTGAAAATTATCATACCAAAAAATATGCGAATTTTTTTTGTACTGTGTTCATATTGTATTTATATCGCTTTATATCTAAAGCAGTGGTTCTCGATCAGTTTTTCCCACGCACCACTTCAAGAAATAAATGAACAGTGGTGAAGAATTGAATGCCACAACACTCTGTCTTTGCAAATATTTTTCTCTTCTACATTTATGCATCTCCTCATTCATACCCGACAATTATTGCGACTCCTGACCTGGCCGCTTTCAAGTATTTGACATAATTGATTGTGCCAAGTTTTCCTCGGTCTTTCTCTGCTTCTTTTTCCAACTGTGTAAAATTTGTTTAACCGTTCTTTCCTCACTCATTTGTTTCACATGTCCAAACCATCTCAACACACCTTTCTTAATTTTATTGATAATGCTTATCTCAGCCTTGCATTCTTTCCTTATTTCACCATTCGAACTTCCATTAAATTATCTATGTCAAGAGATTGCCTTCCTTACTCCTTGATGCAATTTAGCTTTCTCCCGAGGGTACGCGTACCACAAATTGGGAAATACTGACCTGGAGAAAAAAGGCGTATATGGAATTTTGTCTTTTATACACCCGTTGGAGCGATTACCAAGTATTATTTTGTATCAACTATAAAAAAATGCTGGATTGATTTAGAAAGAAGATTAGCAGCTACTTTCGACTCTTATTTTGTTAGAAATTTAAATAGAGAAAAAGTTACAAAATTACGAGTTTTGCTGTAAAAACAAAATGTTATTTTTTTACAGTCAATTTTCTGTACCTAGTCAAATAAAAATAGCGGTTTTTACTAAGTAAAACTGAAAATTGAAATAGAAAGAACACATTTCTAATATAAATACAATTTAGTAGACTCGTAAAATCAGTGTTTGAATTTAATATATTATAAAATAAATAAATTAAAATAGAGTTCTACCAATTAAACGCGAAATCTATAAATAATTAGAATTTGTTTTTTTTGTACTGTCCATTTAAATTCAAATATGTTTAGCTCATATTATCAACAGCAATTTTTTATTTTTATAAAGCGTCTTTAAAGGACACCCCTCCCCCAGATTATTATTTTATATCGAGGTTTTACTAGGGTAGTATTATACACTGTGAGCGACGTATTATAAGGAGAGTGTTAACACTCTCCTCCATATATACTTAATATAGGTAAACTTGTTTATGTATAGGAGAATATGACCTTAACAATAGCGCAATTAATTCTCACTCTAATACATTGTTAGTTGGCAGGGTTATCCAATCTACATAAAATATTCGATATTGTCTTGTTACAGCCCGAAAGCTGAATGTCTTAAGTTTGAACCCTTAAAGTTTGCCCAAATTAAATTTATCACTATCCAAAACACCTTCGACCCAACCCCAAACCCCAGGGGATGATTCTGAATTTTATAAACTCCGAAGGCCAGTCATTATTTCAGTTCAACAACAAAGATTTATTGAGATATTAACATAAATGTGGAAGATGGGAATATAGAAGTCTAGGTTACAAGGGTAACGATCTGTCCTTGTAGAGTTTTTGAATTCAGTGCATTTTTACATCTGTATTCGCTGTTTTTACAGAGCATTATTCATTCGTTCCATATATTCAAACCTTCTCAACATTTGGCATGATAAAGTAGTCAGTATTTGGAATACTTGTTCATGCTAAATTTTCTTCAGTCATCCTCTGCTTCTTTTTCCAACAACATTCGCCTAAGAAGTTTGTTTTACTGTTTTTTCTTCACTCATTTGATTCACATGTCCTACTAATTCTTTCAACTATCTCAACACAATTTTCTTTATTTTATGGGTAATATTTATCTTAGCCTTGCATTCTCTCCATATTTCACCATTCTAACATCTGTCATATGTACCTATGTACAACGTGCTCCCGAACATTCGTCTGAGACATAATAGGTCGTCAAACTGTGGCTCGGAAGCCGCTACCTTTAAAGTGCGACTTTTCAACTGTACGTATATTTTTTGAGCCATGAACCTTATAAAAAGTAAACTTAGAAATCATCTTATCTATGAGAATCTGGAAACGTGCTTACAATTAAAAGGAATGGCATACAAACCTTACTTGATAAAATTTTTAAAGGAGATGCAATAACATTATTCGAAGTTCTTATGGATAACTTACGTTGTAAAGATATTTTATCAATTAGTAAAATCCTTATTTTATGTGATATCAAATTGATTGACTGTATCTGTAATTTAATGAACGTCTCAAATTATAATTAAGGGGTACTAGAATTACAAACTGATTTGGCTATAAAGAAAAAAATGAATTGTTGGAATGTGCATATTTTGCTTATTGGCTAAAAAGTTTGTCGACCTATTATCTTTTTGAGCAGCCTAAAAGATAATATTTCGACTGCATTCAGTCTTCTTTAAACCCTCATCCGCATCCAATGGTGCATAAGGCACTGCATCATACAAACGCAGTGTTATTTTCATCGTTAACACATGAAGGAAAGTTGATCAGCCCTGCGCTTCGGGTACCAGTCCAGGGTAATACTTACCAGGACATTCAGTCTACTTACAACTTAATTTAGACAATTAGGTAGGTTCATGCATGCTTCACTTTCATACATAAGATTTAATTATTAATTATTGCATTAATTCGATGCCATGTCGCTCACTCCTTATAGAACTTCATAAATCAAAAAACTTGATTTTTCAGGAAAACGTTTTTAATGTTTCAAAATATAATTCAATGTATTAAAAATAAATATCAAGCTACTCATTGAACTTTTTACTGTGCAACAGATCTTTTAAGGTAAAACCTGAAGTTTTCTTCTCCGTTTGACAAATATTTAAAATGTTTAAAAAAATAATAAAACAATACCTTTTCTTCAAAATGCAAAAACAACAGTTTCTGCCCTGTAGCGGGTAAATATTAAGTTTAAAATATGCCACTTTTGCTGGGATACATTATTTGCTGGGATATAAATAGTTCATTTTCTGGGCATTCCGAAAACATGCACAACTAAAAATTGACGATTTTTGATTTTTGACGTTCTTGAAAGGAGTGAGCGATATGTCAAATCAAATTTATTAAGTTTATCAGTAATTAAATGAACGTCTCAAATTATAATTAAGGGGTACGAGAATTGCAAACTGATTTGGCTATCAAGAAAAAAAATCGTTTGAATGTGCATAATTTGCTCTTTGGTTAATAAATTTGTCGACCACTGCTCTAAAAGATAATATTTCGACTGCATTTAGACTTCTTCAAACCCTCATCCGCATCCGATGGTGCATAAGGCATTGCAAACGCAGTGTCATTTTGATTGTTAACACATGAAGGAAAAGTATCAGCCCCCCGCTTCAGGTACCAGTCCAGGGTAATGTTGTCCAGGGCATTCAGTCTACTTACAACTTAATTTTGACAATTTCACTAATTGATTCGGCAGTCACTTAGTGGTAAAATCTATTCATTTTTAATTAATGTCTTACTTAGTAAATACCACTATTTCTTAAAATCTACTGTGATACGTGTGTCGATGCATTCCGCATCATTTTCAAACACGGAATGCATCGAAATACTTAGATTTCAAAAAATATTGGTACTTACTAAGTAAAACATTATTTTTGACATTTCATCAAAGATGAAGAAGAATATGGAAGTCTGGGCATTTACGGGGCTGACGATCATCATAGGCTGGTTTAAGTGATCACTTTACACACGTGTAACATACACCAATTCCACCCATTATTGACAACCACACTACTCAAATTCTTGGAAGTTCTATATATATGAACCGATTTAGAAACCTTGTTCTTGAATCACTAGAATTTCACTAGAGACATCTATTGGTGAGATGTAAAGAAGCTTTTAGTTAAAAATGGATTAATTTTGACAATTAGGTAGGTACATGCTTCAATTTCAAACATAAGAGTTAATTATTAATTAATGCATAAATCCGATGCCGTGTCTCATCCTACGAACGATACTATGCATTATCAATACTAACACTGCGTTGTATTGCACTATTGCATAAGTAAATTAGATGTTTTGTTGTCTCCGTGAGTGCGAACTGCGATAAGAGGAAATGCAGCTGCAATGGATGCCGTGTTGCTATTACGTCTGAGGGCACACGGTGGATTATCTTCAGGCAAAAGTAATTAAGGCTTACAGCATGGTGCTCGTTTGAAAATACATAAGGCACAGGCTACAGTTCATGATGTTCAAATAATAGCTCAAATTCATTCCAAACAATTCTTATTATTTCATAAAAGCCAATAAGCTCAAAATTCGTAACACAATTCTTATTTAATCACAAAAGAAAAAAAATCTTGAATGTTTTTCGTAGATACTTTGTGGCACATTTTATAAACTTTATAAAATTAAACAACATTGTTTTAACCATGCTTTTATTATAAGTACACTTTAACCTACCGGTTTCAACAAGAACATTGTCATCATCAGGGTTTATTAAATTCTAAAATATTAAAATACTCATAATTAATTACATTCCCTTACCAAAAACCTTGTTTTTGGTAAGGAAATGTAATTAATTATGAGTAATGTTTTAGAATTTAATAAACTCTGATGATGACAAGGTTTCTGTCAAAATCAGTAAGTTAAAATGTACTTATAATAAAAAAGTGGTTACAACAAAGTTGTTTAATTTTCTAAAAAATATATTATTATTAATGGTTCAAAATCTGCAATATTCCACACTCAAAAAAAATGTACTCAGTCATATATATAATCAAAGGGACAATCCAATCTTGATATGTGCACATTAAAAATTACTGCCGGCACGTGGAATATTGTGGATGAGTATCATCGTTGAACAACAAACTAGACAAAAATATCGAAATCTTTTAGTACACAACCATGACACACAATTTACACACAACGAAGGTTTGACAGTCCCAAGAATTAACAATAAATATGAGAGTCGAACAATGCAATATATCGTTCCGAACATTTTTAATTTGTTGCCGACGGATGTTAGAGGTCAAAATAAAATATGGAACAAAGGCAAAATAAAGGAATGGGTGAATGATCAAGAGTTAATTTTATGAAAATTGTAAAATGTGTATATTCTTAATTTTTCTCTGTTTTTTGTGTGTTTATTAAGTCAAAATGATTAAAAACAATAACAATGTATTCAAAAAGAACTCCACCGACAAGACACACTTGGCTTGGTGGGTCTCTGCAAAATAAATGAAATACGTTAAAAATTGTGATTTAAATAAATGTACACAATTTATGTTAGTAAAAATAATTAACTTTAAAATTAAAAGTCCCGATAAACTGAACGTCAAGCCGTTTGTCATTGAGTTCTTACAATACAGTTCAAGTAAGATGTCGACAAAGAAACATGATAAACGTGAAATAACCTACACAAATTTTCATCATTGTTGGGATATCAAAATAATAAATAGATATAAAAACAAAGTATAAAAATGTTCTCTCTCCCAACCAATTTTGCAACAGATGCTCCATTTTATTTAAATTTGTGTTTGTTTTAAGTTTCGTCGGCAACATATTACACATCCTGGGAATAATATAATCTAACGTTGTTATTAAATTCATATAAATACCCGGAGGGCTTCTACAGATAGGATATTCTACCGATATGAACAAGAAAAAATAATAGAAAAATAAATAAAAAATTGTAACAGAGTGAAGGCACAATTTAATATAGAATAAAAATAAATATGTTTTTCGAGTATAAAAATCAATTTTAACTTTGTAGTATGGTAATATGACATTCTCCTTAACCCTTTCCACTCTGACCATTTTTTCTCATAACTGATCAGCTACTCTGATAAAAAAATGCGACGTTTTTCTACCATTCAAATAAATATTTTGGTTCCCTAATTTTAAGACACTCTGTCTGGCAATTCGTATGACCATATCAATTGAGATTAGCTGTATTTATCATAAATATTTTTGGTAAAATATATTTGGGTGATAGAAAAATCAGTGATTAAAGTTATACCTGCGCCGGGCCAGACATTGTGGCCCACGGAGCTGCCTACTAGAATCATAAGGGTCAGAATGTCTGGCCTACAAAGTGGTAAGAGTTAAAACAGGCACCGTTGGGTAGACGCTCGATTGCGAAACTGGCGTCGCGGGTTCGATTCCCGCCAATTGCAAAATTAATTAAAGAAATATTCATTTTTAATTAGTCTGGGTTTTCGTGTTTTGTTTTTCACATTTACCTTCCCTATCCTTACTATCCCACCTGCAGACAAGCTTTTAAAAGTAAGGGCTTTGAGGATTCATTTTTCCTTTATTCCTTTAAAAAAATCATTGTTCACTATGTGTAATACAACTTAAAAACTCTACTTCACGTCACGATTGCCAGATTCGGAATAACAACATCAGGACAAATACAGACTTACAGACAGTACATAGTCTGTACTTGACCTGAATGATTATTTCGAAACCGGAAGTCGCGAAGGAGAGTTTTTATGTTACACAATGTGAAAGATGGATGATAATAATAATAAAACCCTTTTCCGCACCCCAATGGTGCATAGGGCACTGCGTCATATAAACGCAGTGTTATCTTGATCGTTTACGCATGAAGGAAAGGTGATCAGCCCTCCGCTTCAGGTACCAGTCCAGGGTAATATGGAATAAATACAACAGTGAAAAAATCACTTATATTTATTTTACCCCCTTGGAAATCGAACCCGGGACCTACAGAACGGTAGTAGCAGAGCGTACTGACCATTACACTACGGAGGCGGACAAAATGTGAAAGATGGATGATAAGGAAAGTGTAATATATTTTATGTATTAAAAGCACTACATATTAACTTTGTGTTATGGTAATATAAGACTCTCCTTATTGATGAACGTTCAATTTTTAAGCGGCATTAAACAAATTGAAATATGAATGATAAGGAGAGTGTTAGAATGTTAATAATAAATACGGTTTATCGAGAATCACGACAATTGAAAATTGTGTAACGTATACAAAGGTGATTTTATTAATAAAGTGTAATCTTGTTTTAAAATCACTATTTTCTAAATCATAAAATATATATGGTTAATAGTAATTTCACGTTTTTTTTCCTCTTTTTCTTGACGAATCTTTTACAATTTAGTATTTTTACAACAGTGAATGTACTTTTTTTAATACACTGCGAGTACATTGAATAAATTATCCAGGCCTGTATAATTCCTTTTTTCTCCGTTTTTTAAAGATATTTTCTTGTCGCGTTTCAAAATTCAACGTAACCAATTTATATTTCAAATAAAAATCTCGGCGTGAGTACTTAAAAATTTATAAATTTCACGGATTTGAGACGTTTTTGGATGTACACGCAGGAGTGTGGTGAATTTTTCATAACTGGGCTCAAAATATACGTGTTTTTCATAAAAAGATATCTCTGTATTATAATATCAAGGTACCTACCCGATATTGCTCGGATAAATTAGGGTGGTTCATGATTTAATGAAAAATGGTAAAAATTTACGAACAAAAACATTGATTTATGATTGGCAATCGGCCGTTCAGCTTCATCTGTAGTAAGTTGTGCATTCAACGTAAATATTGTTGTACAAATTGGGTTGAACAAGTCATACATTATAAATGTCTCTAAATTTAAACATGTGAATATTTTATTCTTACGATAGCTTTACGTGAATTTTTTTTCAATACTTGTCTTGCTATCCTATGTTTACTCTTTATATCCTTTTATATATGTATTTGTCCGCCTCCGTAGTGTAATGGTCAGCACGCTCGGCTACCGTTCTGGAGGTCCCGGGTTCGATTCCCAAGGGGGGTAAAATAAATATAAGTGATTTTTTCACTGTTACATATATTCAATATTACCCTGGACTGGTGCCTGAATCGGAGGGCTGATCACCTTTCCTTCATGTGTAAACGATCAAGATAACACTGCGTTTATATAACGCAGTGCCCTATGCACAATTGGGGTGCGGATAAGGGTTTAATTAAAATTAATTAATACATGTATTTTATATTATATCATATACTTTAATACGTATGCTAACGTTGCATTACATTGCTGTAAGGGTATTATTTCCTTATATTGTGCATATAAAAGCCTTTCAGGCGTATGTACCAATAAATTAATTAATTAAATACCGTTATTGTTGTCCAAAACTTAATAAAGAAAATAATATGTACTTTATGATCCAAGACGGTCTGCCATAGAGAAATATTCAATGAATTACAACAAAATAATCCATACATTTGTATTTTAGAATTACTCTCACGTAACACAAGAAAGCATCTCCCAGCAAAGCACACAAATCACAACTAACACACTTTATGGCATCGTACACGGAACTACATGATCCAAAACAATAAAAAACTCTAAACAAAACCTAACAAATACCTCTTTTGGTTAAAATAACTTTTCTCGGATGTTTTTCGCAGATTCTTTGTGGCATATTTTAAAAATTTTATAAAATCAAACAACTTTGCTTTAACCACTTTTTTATTGGTACACTTTATCCAACCGGTTTCGACAAGAACCTTGTCATCATCAGGATTTATGTATTAATTCTAAAACATTAAAATACTCATAGTTAGGTTACTCATATTTTAGAATAAGTACATAAATCCTGAAGACGACAAGGTTCTTGTTGAAACCGGTTGGAAAAAGTGTACGAATAAAAATTTGTGAAAACAAATTTGTTTTATTTTATAAAGTTTATAAAATGTGCCAAAGTATCTGCGAAAAACATTCAAGAAATTGCTTCATTTATTTAAAAGTGGTTTTAAGTAAAGAGCACGATGAATATTAAGAAGAGTGTTAAAATATATGTTACATGTATAAATTTTGGCAGACACAGCATAAATTCAATTCACAATTCTTGAAATATTCTAGTTCTTAACGAGCACTTCCTTTTGGTATGGAGAAAAATGAGTGTCACGTTTTTTGCTGATGGATAAGGTACAGTGTAACACACATACTTATATATGCACGAGTTGTACACTTATACATACATATGAACGTACATTTGTATATATGGTACTATTTATACTTTAAAAAATATTCCGAATTCACGTCACGTACCTACAAACATTATATTCCCACCCTCGTAGTTAAGTGGTTAGAACTATTATTTATCATGGTGGAGGTCCCAAGTTCAACATCGAATGAAGTTGAGTTTTTAGTTAGGCATTGTTTTCAGTTTTGCTGTCTGATTTTCATTCACTATTTTGAGACCGCAGAAGTACCCAGAGTAATTGGACTAGATTAGGTAGCCTTTGGAAAAATCAATCATCTCCATTAAAATAAAGATATTCCCATAAAATTCTCCTTATCATTCATGGTTCGCTTTGTGTAATACCACTTTGAAAAACACTAATTCGTGACTATCTGTTTTGGAAAAATCATTGCATTATCAGGTCATTCATATTAAATTTGTTAAATTTGTTTGTAAATTTGTCTGACATTTATACTAAAATAAAATATTGAAAGAGAGTTATTAAATTTTAAAATGAATGATAAAGAGAGTGTTATATTACCATACCACAAAGTTAACAATTCTTTTACTATACAGAAAGTCTGGGTATAACAGACATCAATAGTAAGGTAGAGGAAAGGCAATTGAGATGATGTAGGCATATATGACGTTTAAAACCTGATCGCATTGTAAATCAAGCAATTACCATGGATCTTCAACGAATGACATCTAGAGGAAGACCAAAGAATTCATGGATGCTGCAGAAAAAAATATTATTAAAAGGCATTGCCTAGGTGACGTTGCCCATAACAGAAGTATTTCAAATCTGAGGTGACTCCAACAGTCTACATCTGCAACTCGCATCTAAAAAAATATTAAAAATATCCCTTTTATAAACTTTGCAAAGTACGTTATATTTGAGTTGAATTATTACAAAATTCACTCTAACCAAATACTGCGGTCGGCTCAGAGGCTACGTCCCAGGAGAGCATTATATGTAATGATATAATACCCACATTTGCATTCTCCTATATACGTATTATTCCCGCACACATATGCATGCAGTGTCATGTGCAATTCGCTTGCAGCATTTGCCACAGTTCCGACGCCCATTTTAAAAGCTTAACCGGAAGTTAAGCGCCGTGCAGGCCGGAAACCAGGTGAAAGATTTAGTTCATGAAAACAAATGGCGGTTTGTGCTTTTTGAAAGGAGTGGATATTAAAGAAAGCTCTGAGCTGAAATATTAATGTGTTGCATTGTATGGCTTAATGTTCGTATTTGCTGGGATTATAATATACTAATGCTTGAAAATTATAACTTTGAGTGCAGTCTACTCTGATGTATCATTGAAATTTAATATGGACATGCATTTATTTGTTCAATTGGTGACATTTATCTATTTATCTTTATTTCAAACTTTGAGGTAAGGTGTGTAAGCCTCGAAGGTTTATGACATAAACAAATATTATAAAAAAATAATAATTAAAATGTAAAAAAGAACTCAGCATAAATGACAATTTAAATAAATTAACATTTGTATGTTTTATAAATATAAATAAACATATAAAAATACATTTATATTATCCACTGACACTTCGTGATGGAATTGCATTTTTAATTTATTATTAGATTAAAACCAATATTTTTAGCTTTTCCACTTTTTTATTTGACCAGCGACCGGGTTTCGTCGTTACCGACATTATCAGACTGGTCTGATGATGTCGGTAACGACGAAACCCGGTCGCTGGTCAAATAAAAAAGTGGAAAAGCTAAAAATATTGGTTTTAATCTAATAATAAAATATAAAAATACAACAGTGAAAGGCAGCAAGTCAATAAGATCTTAATGAGCTCGATGATCAGGACTGTATCTAACCGGCTGTTGTTCTAATGATGTCATGAAGTTCCTCTGGAAAATCTCATCATTGCTTTTACTTTTGACGTCTTCATATATATAAATTACACTAATATTTTCATAATTACTTGATACGCTCATAATTTCCACATTTACGAAGCAAATAACAATCACAATAAGGGTTAATTTAGTTTTCTTAAGCAAAATTAAGTTACCCTCGTTGTTTTATAATATTTGCTCCATTTAGTAAATAGGAAGTGACATTATTTTAATATTCTGAGGGGAGTGAAAGAAGCTTGCTAGGGGTGCGAAGTCCTGAAAGCATTTTAATGGATATTTCAGCCGATTCTTTAAGACGAAGGTTGACAGGTGGGCCATTTGAGAAATTCTAATATTTATTCGCCCGATTAAAGTTTAATTCTCTGTTTGATTTACGGTTTTACTTATGTACGAATAGTTTGAAACAGCCGAAGTTTGGAAACTTTGATTTCATAACAATTCCAATCTCGAAGTAAATTAAGGTAGTATATTCGTGGATATCGAGGAAACTGTAATTGGTTATTTATTTCTCAGACCCCAAAGAGCCGTGGTAAGTTGGGTTAGATATTCGAAAATGAATAGTTAAAAAAAAAGTTTATTTTGTACATTTTTATAGATGAAAACAGCTGTAGTTTTGAAATTAGTCTTGTGTAATGAAATAAAACTCATTAAGTGGTATTATACAATTTATAATTGAGGATTATAAAGCATATCAATACATATTTTGTATATTAAAAGCATTTTTAACTTCGTGGTATGGTAATATAACACTCTCTTTATCATTCATCGTTCATTTCGTGTTAATAAAACTGGTCTTTGTTTAGATTATATACAAAAATTAGAAACTAGTAAAGCAGTTAATAAAGACTTGCCAATAATAAATAACAAATTAAATTTAAATACAAGTCCACTTTTAAAAATATTCTCTTTGTGATTCATCTGTGTTCTTTCTCTCTTTCAAATTGTATTTTTGCATAAATGTCAGACCATATCAATTTAATTTTAATCTACACTTGACCTGATTATGGAATAATTATTCCAAAACCGGTAGTCACGAAGTAGTGTTTTTTAAAGTGGCATTATACAAAGTGAAAGGTGAGTGATAAGGAGAGTGTTAAAAAATAGCTACTTAAAAAACAGTTTAGTGTACTTATTCTTATTTTATAACACAGTTGGTGTGGCGCTCAATTCTCTCTGTCTACCCCTGCGGGGAAGCGGTCGGATGGTTAGTGAGTTAAATTATATTTTACAACATTTTGAGTGTGTCCAAATACTTGTTCACAAATTTGGATTATCTCCAATTATAGTAGTTATTTTTCATATAATTTTTGACATCTCAACATAGATGAAGAAGAATATGGAAGTCTTAGCATTTACGGAGTTTAAGACCGTCACAGGCTAGAACAATTGATCACTTAACACACGAGTAACATTCACCAATTCCTCTTATGATTGACTCTAGAATCACTTTAATTTCACTAGAGACATCTATTGTAAGATGAAATAAGCTTTTTATTGAGCAGAAACTCTTTCAATTGTATGTGAGGTATGAATCGTGGATTAAAATCATATATTCATGATTATAAAATACTATTATTATGGGTAGAATTGGTGAATGCTACACGTGTGTAAAGTGATTACTTAAACCAGCCTATGAAGGTCGTAAGCTCCGTAAATGCTCAGACTTCCTCTATGTTGAGATGTCAAAAAATAATATTATTTTCAACCACTTTTATTGATATCCACTTTTTCATTGACTATTAAAATATTTTTTTTCTTAATGTTGATTATTTTAAACATACTATGAATATGTTTACTTCGAAGATTATTTTTGAAGAGTTCGTGTACATTGATAAGTCCTTTAAAGGTCTCCCTATCCTTATATCTGCCCTTTCTGTAAGTTTCATACACTGAGGCTGCATTCCGATCTTATCCTGTAACTTGCCCATCCTTTCAGACAGTATGGGATGAAAATACTTAAGAGGATTTAACTCGAAGGGATTTTCCAAAGTTTGGAGCTGCGTCCACCAAGATTAGGGTTGTTACAGTTTCGGGTGTAAATATTTTTCGAATTTTAGTCCTGTTAATGCTTTGTTCCTTTTTACATTCTTTTTTTACAAAATAAAGTAAAATGAACATAATGCTACTACAAATACAAAACAGTAAACAAAACAATTAACACAAAGCCAATTACAAGTCTTCACAGACAGATACATAATATATGAAAACATTTACTGTAAAATAGTTACATTTTTAAGTATAACATAATACAATTTCTTAACACTTATACATATGTCAAATGTAATGTTTCATTAGCTGTGCCTCTCCAAAAAAGAGACTGAGCTCTTGTGCTTGGAGAGGGACTAACACTCAAGGTTTAATGTTTTATATAATTAATGGTATAAAAGTCTTTTTATATTTTTGTCCATGGTACTTTAAAAAAACTGTACATAATTATTGCGATTTTAAATGACCTTGTTAAAAACCTCTTTTAGAAAAAAATGTTTCAATAAATTTAGGAGCAAAATTAAATTATCAACCCTTTTCTTATCTTTATAGATAAAATGTTCATAATAGACTTGCGGGGACGGTACTTTTTATCTTCATTATAATATCGCCAAGATAATGTAAGGGTGAGCATGAGTAATTATGTGGATACGTGTTGAAGACACTGTATGAGAAGTTGTCACCATCAGGGGCGTTAAATATGACTTGGAACTTGATGGATTCATCCCGAGAAGGGGAGGAGAAAGGTCCGTCAGGGCTAAATGGATGACCAGCCCTATATGTTAATACATGATCTTGACAGATAAGGGTGTTCCCTTGGGCCACGTATGATTTATTCAGATTTGAAAGCTATCTGAGATTATGTACCCCGCGTTGAATTGGGGAAAGTAAAAAGTTTTCTGCCCTGAAGAAATCGCGTGAATGTAACGCGGTATCCTGTAGATGTAAGAGATATATCTAGGGTGAGTAGTCGACCTTTTTTTAACCCTTCCGAATTCAAATTGTGAAAAAAGTGTTTTTTTGAACACATTTTATAATTATGCATATTCAATCAATTTATTTCTATAGTTTCATTAATTGACTCGGCAGTCACTTTGTGGTATAATCCATCCATTTTTAATTATTTTTTTACTTGGTGAATACCACTATTTCTTTAAATCTACTGTTTCACGTTTTTCGATGTATTCCGCATAATTTTCAAATACGGTGTTTGAAAATTATGCGGAATGCATCGAAACACGTGCCACAGTAGATTTTAAGAAACAGTGGTATTATTTCTATAGCTTAAAGTAAAAATAAAATACCTGTTTATATCTTAACATACGAGTAGATGAATAAAAATATAGAAGTCTTATTTACAACGCTTACGGTCTTTTGACAAAAAAGTCAACAAAAAACTTCTTTTTTTTGGGTTTCCGTTTTTATGCATAGATTCTGATTCTAGACGTCAAAACACTTTTTAATTTCCATTTTAAGCTTTAATTTTTTTTTCTTTTGTCTGATTTACGCCGATAAGTAGGTTTTAAAGATTTTAATTGGCTGAAGAAAATTCGACTTATTTAATTGGATCGTATGTTAATAGAAAATATCGTAGTCGTACAGAAGAAAGTGACCAACTAACAAAACGTGAAACGTTCAGGAGGGCTATTCAAGTCACTTTTGCTTGGCAAAAAAATAAACATCAATACAGTTTGTCATTTTTATCACGTCAATATATAACATTTCCAAGTTTAAAATCTTTTGGGATTTTCTCAGGGCAAAATCAAGCTAGTAAGATATCAAATAGTCAATGATCACGTTTTTGTTAAAAATGCACTTTTGAGTGTAACATTTCAACATTTTGAGTGTATCCAAATACATGTTCACAAAATCTGGATTATCTCCAATTACAGGAGTTAATAAGTCAATATATTTTACTTCCAACTTATAAATCCTTTGGGATTTTTCAGGGCATTATTAAGCTAGTAAGATATCAAATAGTCAATGATCACGTTTTTGTAAAAACTGCACTTGGTCATCCATGATCGACAACCACACTGATTAAAGTTTTGGAACTCTTCTATTCTAATATCATGTTATAATTCGGTAAGGATCCTGCATTCGAATATATGCAATATCCTTACTGAAATATTTTAATAAACATACTGGGAAAATTTAAGATAATCATTATGTATTGTTATAAAGTGTATAAATTACTCATATTATTTTTTGACATCTCATCAAAGATGAAGAAGAATATGGAAGTCTGGGCATTTACGGGACTGACGACCGTCATCGGCTGGTTTAAGTGATCACTTTACACACGTCTAACATTCACCAATTCTACCCATTATTGACAACCACACTACTCAAATTCTTGGAAGTTCTTTATATATGAACCAATTTAGATGTCTCTAGTGAAGTTCTAGTGATTCAAGAACAAGATTTCTAAATTGGTTCATATATAAAGAACTTCCAAGAATTTGCGTAGTGTGGTTGTCAATAATGGGTAGAATTGGTGAATGTTACACGTGTGTAAAGTGATCACTTAAACCAGCCGATGACGGTCGTCAGCCCCGTAAATGCCCAGACTTCCATATTCTTCTTTATCTTTGATGAGATGTCAAAAAATAATATGAAAATAACTCCTGAAATTGGAGATAATCCAGATTTTGTGAACAAGTATTTGGACACACTCAAAATGTTGTATAAATTACTCGTTGGTGGAGAAATCAAGATTTGTGGACAAGAATATGGACCCACCATAAAATGTTGTGAAAATAAAATATTATAATACTATTTTTTTATTGATACCTCAACAAAGCTAAAGATGGACATAGGAGTCTCATTATGGACAATACAAGTCGTTAGCCCTTTAAATACCCCGATTCCCAATTTATATGAAGAAAAACATAAAGAAAAAAGAAAAACGTTTATGAAGAAAAACGAAAATATAAATTAATAAATAAAAATTATTGAAATAACTGATATGTGGATTTCAACCCAACATTTGTGAATAAATATTAGGACACAGCTTGAAGCTTTCAAAATAAAGCTCATCGTGTATGGGTATCAGGCATGTGGTAACACTGGAGTTCAGTGTGACGATTGCCAGAGAGCTGAGCTTTTTACATCATCTCTCTACAATTACGTTTTACACAATATATTTGTTTGTCAAGTCTGATGATGTTGGAACGATGAAACCCGGTTCCTGGAAAAATGAGATAAAAGTGAAAAAAATTAACAACTTGTTGTTCGAATATACAAAACACAGTTCCACAAAGAAACATCAGTACAAAACTGAAATAAAATATTTGTTTGTTATTATTTATTTGTAATTTTGTTTTATGGTGAGTACCTACTATTTTCAAAGTTCTTAATATTTAATGTACGAAGAGTATGTATGGCACTTTCATTAAACATACATACATATATATTTACATATATCGCTCACTCCTTTCAAGAACGTCATAAGTCAAAAAACTTGATTTTAAGGAGAACGTTTTTAAAGTTTAAAAATATAACACAATGTATTAAAAATAAATGTCAAGCCACTGATTGAACTTTTTACTGTGTAACAGATCTTTTAAGGTAAACCCTGAAGGGTTTCTCTCCATTTAAATAATATTTAGTAAATTAAAAAAAATATATTAAACACTACCTTTTCTTCAAAATGCAAAAACAACATTTTCTGCCCTGTAGCGGGTAAATATTAAGTTTAAAATATGCCTCTTGTGTTGGGATATAGTACATTTTCAGGGCATTCCGAAAACAAGCACAACTGAAAATTGACGATTTTTGATTTATGACGTTCTTGAAAGGAGTGAGCGATATATGTATATATATATATATATATATATATATATATATATATATATATATATATATATATATATATATATATATATATATATATATATATATATATATATATTTATATATATATATATATATATATATATATATATATATATGTATATATATATATATATATATATATACATATATATATATATATATATATATATATATATATATATATATATATATATATATATATATATATATATATATATATATATATATAATTTGTATATATGTATATTTATATATATATTTTTATATAAATATATAAATATATATGAATGAAGTTATCAGGACTCTTTACTATAAACTTTTTTATTTTATGTATTTTGTATTGAATAAAAAATCAAATAAACCGTACATACATATTATGTGTGGGTATCGATTCGCTATAGGCTCTGTGGTGCGAAACTTTGACGACATTCAATAATTTATGTATAGAAATACATAACCCTTGATTGAAGAGACCTGTTGAACAAAACTTTTCCCCGAAGCATTCGCCAACTAACCCAGAAATACATTATTCATAAAAGGGCGTTTATTCGCAAGTGCGAACGACCGAAAACCGAAGGCGGCTGAAACTACAAGGGGTGACTTTAGACAAGTGGGCAACTTTGGTCGCCGGGTAAAAATAAAACGGAAGTAATTGTTTTGCCCGTGTTTTCTTCAAGGTAAATTTGGCAGAAGAGGGGCCGAATTAGGGCGAAGATTGATTGAACTTGCCCAAAGCGAAGCAGAAAGAACCAATTGGGCTCGGAGTTGCAATCAATCTTAAAGTTTGATTTCTAGATTGGGCTTTGTGTTTTTTTAAATGGCAACTGAATTATTCCGTTTGCAAAATGGTTTACGTTAAATTAATCGATCAGCCACTTTGATACAGTGTAATCCACAAAAGTGTACGATTAAAAAAAACATTTTCCTGTTAAAGTATTTTTGTTCCATTAATTTACACGGCAGTAACTTTATGGTAACATTTATATATTTATAAATATATTAAATTTTAATGTATTGTGATAAGTATTTTGATATATTTCTCACCGTTTTTAAACACCGTAATGTATTTCTTCGCCATCACATCGAATAATCTCATAAATTTATGATTATTTTCATCTTGAATTGTATTTTAAATTCATTTTAATTTACACAATACATGCTGGCCAAATACATCGTAGTTCTTTACCCTTTTCACACATATTTATTATATTTCAAGCTTTATGAAAACATACTAGACAACTAATAAAATTGTATACAAACTGCAGTTAGTAAAAGGAGCTTTAATTATTTTGCAATAAATTTGTATAACTTGCGTATCCATAAACAACTGGCATATTCTGTTATCCATAAAGTCAATAAAAATTAAACTTATTTTAAAAAAGCTTTTTTAAAATGGATGATCAAGGTGAGTGAGTAGGTATGAAAGAGATCGCATCGTTCGCCATTTCTCATTTGATTACATGTCATAAACAATTTATTTTTAGTATCATTTTATAATTAAGTATTGTACCCCCAGTATAGTAAAACACAATAAGGAAAGTCTTGGAGTTCGCAGGGCTTACAACCTACCATTAGCTGGTATAAAGTGATCACTTTATATACGTGAAATATTTGTTATTTAACTAATGATTGACAACACACTACTCAAAATTTGGAAGTTTTATAAATGTGTTAAATAATTTGGAAGTGAATCTTACATATATTTCTTGAAGGTTTCTGTTAAATTACTAGTTTTAACCTTAGGTATCGTAAACGAAGTTTCAGTCGAAAAATGTGGGTGATCTTTTCAATTGAATCAAATAAATCAATTTCCTTTTATTTTAAATTACATAAAAGTGTTTCATGAGTGGAATAATGATAGTTACGCAGCGTTGAAGGTGATTACTGAAACCGGCTGATGACAGATCGTAAGTCTTACAAATTTTCATCTCAAACTTCTCTTCGTCACTGTCGAAATTTCAATAAAACCTTTCCACCTCTGTATTTAAAAGAATATATAAACATATTTTTGTTTTCTGTAAAAAAATATTTCAAACAATATTTAAGAAACGCTTGGGGAAATCACAAGAGGAAGGTATTTATACGAACCTTTACGTTTTTCAGAATTGTTCTAGTGAAAGCAAAATTCCATTTTTTCATCTTGCACGGTGACAATTTCCTTTTTTATTTTCCGTTTTGAATCTTGCTTCAATCTGCGAACTTTGAAAGCACCTTCAACAACTCTTGCCTCAGCTTCATACAATATTTGAATAAATAAGAACTATCTTTAAAAATTCTACCTCTCTGATTTTGGCAGGAACATTCGGCAAGACAACAACATGATTTTCAACAAAAAAAACTTTCTACCCCTTTAGGTCATATCTCTAAGCAAAGTTTGTAAATTTTATTCAATTGAGTTGCGTTCAACTTTCTCATACATTATGTATTGGGTAAGCAATGAAAAACATATTTGAAAAGTAAAATGGCTTTTGCCGCAGTGTATTTTTTAGCGAAAAACAGCGACTTAAAGCGTGTCTCACTCAAAACATTTTAACAATTATTTAGTTAAATTTAAATGCAATTATTACTTCCTTTCATCGTTATTATTTTTAGTTTAAATGAAAATATGCGTACATTTATCGTGTTAAAAATTGAACCTTAAAATAAAAATGTGAGTAAATTAATTATGTTTATAATTAAACCTTAACATGAAAATGTGTGTAAATTAATCGCCTTGATGTACTTTAAAATGAAAATGTGTGTAAATTTGTTATGTTTTTAATAGAACATTAAAATTTGTAATATTTTTAATTACCTTATTATATAAGTAAATTTAATTAAAATCAAACCATGAAATTGTTAAGTTGATAATAAAGTCTTGAAATGAAAATATAGTATATGCATGTTGATCGTTTTAAAAATTGTACCTTAAAAAGTTTAATATGAATAAATAATTTAACCCTTAAATTAGAATTGTATGTGTTTATTGTAAAATAATTGAACTATTAAAAAATATTTTAATAAATGAAGATACTCAGTTTATCATTTATAAAAGTAAAATCCAATTTTCACCATAAGTGTTTTTTTTTTAAAAGTAAATAACCATTTTACCAATTAAAAATTCCATCTCAATTGTGTGGTATAAAACAATTTTATTGTTTGTTCTCTCAGCATGTGTCGGGTTGTGGTCCCGTGGTTAGTGTGTCAAGGACTCTTTAGTCAGAATTTCTCGGTTTGAACCCTCTCTACTACAATTTGATACCTATTTCTAATAATAAGCCGTTTAGGCTCACAGAAGTGGTATGAAATTAAAATAATTGTGAAAATTATAAAAACACAAATATTTCCCTATTTTTATCATTATTTAAAAAAATCTAAGTAAGGCAGAAGGTCTTAGATATTTCACTTGTTTTTCCAGAAATTTACACTGTGAGCTTAAATATCTAACCATATTTTAGAACATCAAAGTCAGATTGAATAATCAAAGTCAGATCTTATTTGTCTGTTTTTTCAAAACACTGTCTCAGCTTGCCGTCGTTTGTACCGCGTTAGAGACTGTGATATCTCGCTAACTACGAACTAGGGAAGATCTCGCACGTGTTTCGATGTGTGACAGTAACAGCAATCAGTTGAAAAGCGGAAGTCGTAGAGATCTAGTGCTTCCGTGAGCATATTGCGGAAACTTGCCACTTCCGCAACACCGGATGTGTATGTAGATTGGAGAGATATCGCAGGTGGAAATGAATCAAACTACTATTCCCAAAGTTGCCTAAGCAATCACGAATTAGTTCCTCTCTTGGTTCTGTGAGTTATGAAGATAAGCTATCCTCAAAATCAGCACGGAATTCTAAAATAAATAGTTCAAAATATAATATATGACACACTCCTTATCATTCATCGTTCACTTTGTGTATTGCCACTTAAAAAAATACACTAAGAGCGCTTGTGCACTATACTGAATTTTTCTGCATGGGTAATCCGGTTAGCATGAAAAAACAGATGATTTGCTTGTGCAATTGTCCCTCTTTCTCCAGCTCGATCGGTGCACGATCACGGTGCGCGTGAACTCGATCACGCTAAACTGTCGTAGTCGCTTTTATTTGAAAAAACTCGGACTGCCGGATAGTAAAATTCCGTGTAGTGCACAGGCGCCCTAATTCGTGACTAACGGTTTCGGAATATCATTGCATCATCAGGTCATTTAAATAAAATTATTACGATCTGACATACATACAAAAAGAATTTTTTTAAATATAGAAAAAAGAAAAATGAATCGCTAATAATTGAGTGTTATATTACCATACCACAAAGTTAACAATGCTGTTAATAAACTAAATGTAAAATATATAATTCCAAATACTTGAAAGAAGTCAGGTCAGGAGTCGGAATAATAAGCGGATATATATACGAGGGATCCATGAATGTAGAAGAGGCGAATAATTTTTACAAAGACAAAGAGGTTGGGCGTCCTATTTTGTCTACCTACAACATGCACTGGTGCATAGGGCACTGCATCGTATTGACGCAGTGTTATTTTGATCGTTACCTAAATTTTCAGCATAACCTTATAAAACATTACTATATATCGGCTGTCCAAATTTAAAACACAGTAAGGGACATTTTTTTGTAGTACGTTTTTTTTTGCATTTATGGACTAAGTAGACTCTACTCAGTCCAAAAATGCAAAAAAAACGTACTACAAAAAAAATGTCCCTTACTGTGTTTTGAATTTAGACAGCCGATATTACTTATACATATTTTCATATTTGCATGTGAGTTAGAGGCGACATCTCTGGAGATTCTTCTAAAATAACACTACCTCAACACCAACCTCTAATATTTGTACTCATAAAGATTATATACTCCAAATATATCGTCGAACGATAGAACTAACAGTAATTTACAAACGCCGCACACTTAAGAATACAAACCGCTTAAAAGGCAGCCGCTTACAGGTCTGTATCCCCTGTAAATGCCTAGACATTTACTCACTTCTGGCAAATTGCTTCGTCTTTGTTGAAACAAGTTAAATATATATTTGAACACTAATTTTACAATATTTACGGGTTTTTTAATCATATTTTCATATGGTGTACGGAGTGCGTGGAAGTTTTTGGTAAGGGAAGGGTTATTTACTATGAATATTTCAATGTTTGGAATTTAGTACATAAACCCTGATGATGACAAGGTTCTTGTCGAAACCGGTTGAAAAAAAGTTTTACCATTAAAAAGTGGTTAAAACAAAGTTATTTATTTTATAAAGTTTACAATATTCCGTTTAACAGTTAACATTTAATTCCCATTTGAGAAACACTGTCATTCTGACATTATGCATCCACCACGTATCAAAGAAAACTTGGATGCATTTCGTTGCATAAGTCCAATTTGATGAATACTTAAATACGACCACTACATTAACAGCCATAATTGCACAAATTGTGTCCTAAACAAATTCAGAATCATCCACCAAAATCAACAAAAAAAGGTACAGAACTTACCACCTTGCTTTTGTATAATTAACGATCAAGATGACACTAATCCAATATGAAGTAAATAATAATAATAATAATCCTGGATGATTTATATAGCGCCATTTTCGTAAAAAACTACCTCAAGGGCGCTTATACAGGTATGGATTATGATATGAAAATGATAATCAGAGAAAATTAAATTTTATATATTAATGAAAAACGTCGTCAATCGGCTGAGTCTGAAGGCAGGAAGGCTTTCATCTCGGTCTTCTTGGGCTGGAGCATAGCCAAGATGTTGGACAGGACGCCTCACAGTGTAATGGTAATGCCGGAGAACAGCTTGTTAAGGTCCCGAAGTAGTGCCCTATCCACCATTTCGTTGCGATGAGAATCAGAGGAAGTGAATTGGTTTCATATTTATTTCTAACTAACTAAAAATCATGGCATTCTGAAAACATGCACAACTGAAAATTGACAATTTTTGATATATCGCTCACTCCTTTCAAGAACGTCATAAATCAAAAAACTTGATTTTTCAGGAGAACGTTTTTAAAGTTTAAAAATATAACACAATGTATTAAAAATAAACATCAAGCCACTTATTGAACTTTTTACTGTGCAACAGATCTTTTTAGGTACAACCTGAAGGTTTTTTCTCCATTGGAAAAATATTTAGTGTATTAAAAAAAATTATTAAACACTAACTGTTCTTCAAAATGCAGAAACAACATTTTCCGCCCTGTAGCGGGTAAATATTTAGTTAAAAATATGCCTCTTTTGCTGGAATATAGTACATTTTCTGGGCATTCCGAAAACAAGCACATCTGAATATTGACGATTTTTGATTTATGACGTTCTTGAAAGGAGTGAGCGATATGACGTTGTTGAAAGGGGTGAGCGATATAACAGCTAACGAAGGACTCTCATCTGATTTCCGAGCCTTCAAGGAACTCGGCGTTGGAGATAATTTGTATGTAGATTGACAGAGATAGAGTAATATAGGCGACCATAGTAGATAATGTTAGGGTAATTTATCAAACCACATCTACATATAATGATAACGAGTACGTCATCTAAAGCAGATGTGTAGAATGAGGAATCTTGAAAAAACCTGCTTACTTAAATAATAAATAAAAATATGTGCTTGAAAAATGACGACATTACATTCTGTGTGTAGCAGCGTTGCTCCAGTTCAAAGTTAATATTTCTTGAATGTTTTTCGCAGATGCTTTGTGGGACATTTTATAAACTTTATAAAATAAAACAACTTTGTTTTAACCATTTTTAATTGGTACACTTTCTCTAACCGGTTTCGACAACAACCTTGTCATCCTCAGGGTTTATGTACTAATTCTAAAGCGTTGAAATACTCATTTTTAATGTTATTATTTTTAATTAAAGTTTTACTTAGTAAGTACCACTATTTCTATTGTGACACGTGTTTTGATGCATTCCGCATCATTTTCAAACACCGTATGTGAAGCTAATTCTAAATTTTAGAGTTGGGTATTTGAGACGTTTAAGGTTGAAGAGGGGGTAGGATCTAATCCATTTTTTATTTTTTTATTTTATTTCTTATTAGTGGGAACATGGACAATAAAGGGAGGCTTTAGTAATTGTCATATTGTGAATTATGGATTTATTGTTATGACGAAAACATAAATTATAATTGTATAGATTTTACCACAAAATGACTGCCAAATCAATTAAAGAAATTTAAAAAAAAAACTGTTCAGTTGTTGTTTTAATAAATATATTTTTTCACAAATCAGAAGTATCTCCAATTAGAAGTTTTTTTAAATAATTTTTTGACATCTCAAATGCCCAAATTTTATATTTTTATTTATCTTTGTACGTCGTTTGGTGAAAATAAAATTAAATAAAAAAAAAATGTAAAATTGTTGTTTTATTAAATACATATATCGTAGTCATACAGGAGAAAGTGACCAAGTGCATTTTTTACAAAAACGTGATCATTGACTATTTGATATCTTACTAGCAATATTGCCTTGTAAAACATTCCAAAGGATTTTGACCTTGGATGTATATTGTATTGACTTGTTAAAAATGACTAACTGCATTGATGTTTATTTTCTTGCCAAGAAAAAGTTACTAAAATGGCCCTCCTGAACATTTTACATTTTGGTAGTTGGTCACTTTCTCCTGTACGACTACGATATATTTGATTTAATTAACCAATTTTTTTGGTAAAATACAATATATGTGGATAAAGCTATAAAGTTGTAGTTTGATTATAAAGCTAACGTGATGTGTCGTATAAAACAAAAGATAGATTTGATGCTACATCGAAAGGACGTTTTATAAATTGTTCAAGTTCTGCACATGACCATCTGATCAATGCGACAACGCCAACGTAAGTCGTTTCTCGTATTTGTGTCATACCTTACGTGTACACATTCCGTTCTGGCAAAACACTGTAAGTCACAAACAAAAAAATAAGTACAGTTTTCTAATAGTGATAATCAAAGATCAAAACAACAATATCTTGAAGATAGATCTGAAATATATTTTGTATATTAAAAACATTTTTCACTTTGTGGTATGTTAATATAACACTCTTTATCATTCATCGTTCACTTTAAGTAATACCACTTTTAAACTCTACTTTACGACTACCGGTTTTGGAATATAAATAACCTGTTTATTTTGTGTCGGGTTGTGGTCCCGTGGTTAGTGTCACGGACTCTCGAGTCAGAATTTCTCAGTTCGAATCACAATTTGATACCTATTTATAATAATTAGCCGCTTAGGCTTACATAATATGAAATTGAAGTATGTATTAATGCAAATAATAAAATCACAAATATATTAATATTATTTGGAATAAAAAACTGAGTAAGGCAGAAGGTCTTAGATATTTCACTAGTATTTTTAAAAATTTACGCTACACACGCAAATAACATAAAATAAAACAACTTTGTTTTAAGCACTTTTTATTGGTACACTTTATCCAATCGGTTTCGACAAGAAACATGATAGTTTCAAGGTCAAAACCGAAAAAACTTGTCGAAACCGGTTGGATAAAGTGCACCAATAAAATGTGGTTAAAACAGAGTTGTTTTATTTTATAAAGTTTTAAAAATATGCCACAAAGTATTTGCGAAAAACATTCAAGAAAACTCAAATAACAGACTCCAGACTTTGTCACACTCTGTGGTCTATAGTTGAATTCGTGATGGAATGGTAAAAAAATAATGTAAAAATCACATAATTCACCATTGGCGAGTGTTCTCAATCTCTAATCGTTAGGAAATGGACCTTCATCCGACCACTCACGACTGTGCAACGCTAATATTTAGAAATAATATGCTCTTAAAATTGTGCATACGATGTTCTACCGGGAAGAGTCCTACGTGTGTGCATGTGTATACGTTGAGTATATGAATCTGTAATTGTACTCGTATGTGTTTGTCTCAAGTCTGGTACACCATAGACTAATCAGACGAATACAGTGGCTTTATCAATTACTGATCCTTGTAGCTAGATATAATATACTAGGGTAAACAATATTAGCTATAATGTATTCGTGTAGAACACTAGAAGGATTATACAAGTACCTTCTACATCAAACATCACGTTTGAAATATAATGTGAATTGTTTTTTCTTACACAGAAAAACTGGTGTCAACATATTTGTGTTATTTTATTTATTTATTTATTAATCATCATACACACAATTACTTATTGATTTTTTGAGAATATAGGTGTATTTAAAAAAAATTAAAAATATTTATTTTAACTTCAAAACATTCAAAAAACTTTCTTTCTAAAAACGTTTTATAATTTTTTTTAAATCTGTGATTTTTAAGGTGTTTTCAGATTTTGAATAAAAAATAATATTTAAATTTTTCACATTATTTTTTGACATCTCATCAAAGATGAAGAAGAATATGGAAGTCTAGGCATTTACGGGGCTGACGACCGTCATAGGCTTAAGTGATCACTTTACACACGTGTAATATTCACCAATTCAACCCATTATTGACAACCACAGTACTCAAATTCTTGGAAGTTCTATATACATGAACCAACTTTGAAACGTTGTTCTTAAACCGCTAGAACTTAACTCTAGACATTTATTGGTGAGATGAAAAGAAGCTTTTTGTTGAGCAGAAACTCTTGTATTAGTGTGTGAGGTCCGAATCCTGGTTTATAGTAAATTTTCTTTCAAAAGTATTTATTTTATTCAAAGAAAAAAAAATATTAGAAAAACGGTGTTTTATGAAAAAATAAATATTTCACATTAAATGTTACCTGGGTTTAAAGAAAATTTTTTAGTAAGTTTTTAAGTTTTTAAGCATCAAATATTTTGCCATTAGGATGTACTTGTATATAATTTAAAATTCTTTTTAAATATTTAGTTATTGAATATTAAAGATTAAAGTTATTGAGATTGTAGTATGGAGGAGTTGAAATTATAAATAACATTAAATAATAATTAAAATGTAACTTTGTTTCAACATCACTACACATTTTTTATAATAACTTAATTATAATGTCTACCGGTTTCGAAGCCAACCACTTCTCTATCAAGACTGATTTATACTCTAATAATTTTGATAAAGAAGCGGTTAGCTTCGAAACCAGTAGACATTGTAATTTAGTTATAATAAAATATTTTTAGTGGTTTTAAAACAAAGTAACATTTTAATTATAAAATGGAGAATCACAAAGTTAGTGCTTCAAATATAAATTATATTATAACATTAAATAAATTACACACACATCAATTATATGCACTATTGTTAAATAAAAAATGTTATTGTTATCACTGGCTATTCTGTATTGGTGCCTTTAATTTTTTTGACAATGGCGTTTACAACTCGATACGGAAATGCAAGTATTATTTTATGGTTTTAATCAAGAATATAATTTTAGGAGTAATTTTAAGCTGTTAGTTTAAGTTTTGAGTATATTCAACCTTATTTAATAATTACTTTACAACTCCACTCAAACATTTCGTACTATCCTTACCAACCCTTACTTATTCGCGTGAGTGACATATTATTTGTAGGGTAATTATAAAATATGGTTTTGAATATTTCTTACATAAATAAACCTCTAAATTACTTCTGAAATTCCTGGTATTAGAAGCGGGTCTTCAATATTGTAATTACAAATGCTTGAAGAATGTCCACGACGAATTTAAAATGTTTCAAGTATTTTGTTGACATTTCATATTAAATTCCCTGGATTTGATATTTACCCTAATTAAGGCTATATCGTTTCGACAAAACAGGCAAAAAACGGTTTACTGAGAATCGATTGTTTTTGACTGAGAAAAGTAATTACGTTATATTTATAGAAGGCTCGAAATGGGCTATGGGCCTAATATGGATACTTAGATAAAAAAAAATAAAAAAAATCTTTCTTCTTCTTCTTCTTCTTCATCCTTCTGTCCTCTACTGCTGGATATAGGCTTCTTCCGTATCTTGTTATCATTCGTTGTTTCCTTTATGTAATGCCACTTCAAAAAACACTACTTCTTGACTACCGGTTTCGGAATAGCCATTCTATCATCAGGTCAAATGTAAACCAAAGTTATTTTTTTACGGTCTGCCATTTACGCAAAACTAAAATTCGACAAATTTTAGTTTTGTCTAAATGGCAGACCGTAATAATTTTACTTTAGTCTACATTTGATCCGATGATGGAATGATTATTCCGAAACCGGTAGTCACGAAAAAGTGAAAAATCGTTTAAATTTACAAGATTATTCCTTCGATAAAGTAAGTTAACTAAAATCTATTGTGACACGTGTTTCGATGCATTATGTTTAAACACCGTACCATGTTTAAATCTTATTTTAAACGAGCTGTTAAAACCAAAAAACAAGATAAAGAAATTACCACAGCGTCAAATGGAAAAAAAGTTGAACTCTTACCATTCCTTACCCTACATTCGTAGGTAAGAAATGGTAATAGAGCTTTGGGATATTTATCTCAATCGACTTCATGGCTGTATATTTCTCACCTCGACATGTTAGATTTGGCGATATGTTTTCAAATAGAAGCGTTGCAAAAAGTTAAGTGCAAAATTTAATTTAATAATTTTTGTTATTTGCAAATTGATTTCGTTTTTTCCGTTTATTCGGTCCTCGATGTGTATTGAATTTTTACTGTAAAGATTACTCATTTTCAATGCTATTGCACTATTTGAATATGTCTACCTACAAAGAAGATAACATTATTTTTATTTTATTTATTTTATTTTCATAATATATAGATACATTCAATATACATATTCATTTCATATATACATTTATTATACGTATTACGGCTCTTTAGGCATGGCCTGTGTTGAGCCGAATACTAACATGGTAATACAAAATTTATATTTTAATTTTTTTAAATTTTTTTATAATATATTTTTTTAATGATTAGATTATAAACATAACATACAGGAGATACAAAAATAATTAATAGTTTAAGGTTTTTCAATGTGATAATTACACCTGGACTTTTATGTTGATAATTCATATTATGCGTACTTTTATGTTGATAATTCATAAATTATTTACGGTTGTTTCCTAAACTTTTTCTTGAATCCTCATAACACAATTTTGACCCAAATTATTTTTTGATTTGTTTACATTGTTAAAAGTTACTTGGCAAAATAAAAGCTTCAAATAAATATGTATAAAGAAATTTCAGACGGGTGTTTTTTACGCCTGCAGGCCGCTGGCAACGGGATTTGCTAATTGAGTACATATTGCTAAGACCTTATGAAAGAGATTGGTATATAACATTTGTGTGAAAACATTAAATAATTCCTTCTTGTCTGCCTTTAAAATGAGGCCGGCGCAGGAGGAAAAATGCATTTCCCGACCATAGTGTGTTAACATTAGCAATTGTTTAAATAACTTCCTGTTTTAATGACTTAGATTCCTGACTAATATTTGATGAAATAAATCGCTTTCTTGAATGTTTTGAACCCTGATGATGACAAGGTTCTTCTTGAAACCGGTTGGAAAAAGTACACCAATAAAAAGTAGTTAAAACAAATTTGTTTTATTTTGTAAAGTTTTAAAAAATCTCTCCTTATATTGGACATTGTCAACCATAACACAACAAAGTCGAATGAAAACACAATGTAACGTTAACTAATTATCTGTTTTGTAAAAAAAAGATCATTTAACTTAAACGTAAAAATAGTTTTTAAAAATATATGCTATATTTCACCACGATTTTCGATCATTTCACCTCATAAATTGTAAATTGTAAGACACCCTCGTGTATTTCATAAAAATGCTGCTATATAAATTGGCCATTATTTTTTTCATTTTTTCTTTGCACCGTCGCCTTATTTGAATCTCATCAACAATACTTAGTGTTGATGAGATTCAAATAAGTAAATATCCAAAATATTTTTACGTTTTACTCACTTTTTTTCGAGTCCTGTATATCTCGTGTCGCCTTCGTCAATTATTTGAAACTGACAAAGAAAAATTATCTTCCTGACTATAATTCCTAAAGTCGGAGGCTGTATTGAGTTTCGCGAAACTTCCTTTCTCCATCTTCAACGTGCCATCAATCATGAAGTCGCATAAAGCTTCGCTGGGACACGATCTATCTAATTCGCACCATTAGCGAAGCTCATAAGATAAATATTTTCTCAAAACTAGAAAGTTTTTTCACGATCGAGAGCTTTGGAATTTCGGAACTTTGGAATGAAACTTATTGTGAAGATAGAAATTACGCAATAGTTATTTTTGTTAGCAAATTATTTGGTTTGAATTATTTCAAGGCAACGGGTGTTCGTATTACTTAAATGTATTCAGAAATAAGAGAGGTGTTATAATTTAAAACTTGGTCATTAAAATTACGGACATAACATCAAAATTGTTAGAAATCAGAATTGTGTTTGACCTATACTGTAGGTACCAAGTTTGTGAGCTCTTTTCTAAGTATTTCTTACTGTAAGCGGGGATTTGTCAGGATTGAAAACATTATACACTAGTTTTAACTAAATTTTGACATTTATAACGATGTAATATGTATGTCGCCAACGTAGAAAAATGCTATATTTAGATAAGCGAGTTTTGTAATGATAATAAAGATTTTTTTAAATTGTCATTTCATTGATGTAAATATTTATTGCATCATATATTTTATAACAACAAAAAATATCAAAATGTGCCCTCGCTTAGTTTTCGTACCAAGGGCACATTTTACAAATTTTGTTTTGTTGAAAATTGTTTATGTAATCAAATACGACATAGCTGAATGATTTGATCTATCTGCTCATTAAAATTATTCACTTATGAATCGACTTTTAATATTTAGATTATAATAATAAAAAAATACGTGAATATAAAGCATATACCTTTAAATAAATGGTTATAAATATGTCATCGCTAGTAAAAAAATATATTCATTCAAACCCTTTTCCGCACCCCAATGGTTCATAGGGCACTGCATTATAAACACAGTGTTATCTTGATCGTTTACACATGAAGGAAAGGTGATCAGCCCCCCGCTTCAGGTACCAGTCCAGGGTAGTATTTAATCAATATTACAGTGAAAAAATAACTTATATTTATTTTACCCCATTGGGAATCGAACCCGAGACCTCCAGAACGGTAGCCGAGCGTGCTGACCATTACACTACGGAGGCGGACATTAAAAAAATAAAAGATTAAATGAACATGATTGAAATTAATATGCAATGAAACTCCAAAACATTTTATTTATTGTTTCGGCATTAACTTTGTGGTAAGACATGTTACAATGAAAACACTTCGTTTTTTACCACTTGAGTTTTATTATAGACTACATGTTTCAGAAGTTAAACTTCCATCATTCAGGTCTGTATAATAACTAAAATATAAAACATTAAAAGAATCAAATAAATTTTAGACTGCTCCAGTCAGTATAATATTATAATTCTGCCCTACTCGGGATAATTTCAATATTTGATGAACATAGGTACAAACGAACGAAACCATGTCTTATAATAAAATGTCCCCTTGAACAGCTTTTTGTTTCTTCCGGGATAAAAATGATTTCACCGACCAAGTTTCGTTGAATATTCAGATATTACAATCACGAGTACTTTCTACAAGCTGATTAATTTATTCAGAAATTTTGTATGTTCTCTCGATAGAGGATGTATTTGCTGTGAAACAGGATGTTTCGTTTAAATTTCTTTATAAACACGATCGATCAAATTCAATGAAATCAAATCAAATATACAGGGTGAATCAGGACTATTGTCAACAAAATGACAAACTAAACTGGCAGTACACAATGGAGTCCTAGTTCCAACCCTGATGTATACAAGGGAATTACGGAGTCAACTCACACGTAAATGAACCTGTCAAGAAAAGAATATAAACGAGTTATGAAATTTGAGTAGTTTGGTTGTCAATCATGGGTAAAATAGTGAATGTTACATGTGTATAAAGTGGTCATTTAAACCAGCCAATGACAGGTCGTAAGCAATGTAAATACCCATATTTGCATATTCTTCTTCATCTTTGTTAAGATGTCAAATAAATAACTCCCAAAAGGACAAATCCAGATTTGTGAACAAACATTTGGAGACACTCAAAATATTGTATAAGCTCAGTGTTATCATGATCATATACACATGAAGGAAAGGTGGTCAGTCCTCTGCTTCAGGTACCAGTGCGGGGTAATTTTGAATGAATATTAGACTAAAAAATCACTAAGCCGAGCGTGCTGACCATTACACTACCGAGGCGAAAATATACTTATATGTCACTCACTCCTTTCAAGAACGTCATAAATCAAAAAACTTGATTTTTCAGGAGAACGTTTTTATAGTTTAAGAATATAACACAATGTATTAAAAATAAATATCAAGCCACTTTTTGAACTTTTTACTGTGCAACACATCTTTTTAGGTAAAACCTGAAGGTTTTTCCTCCATTTGAAAAAAATTTAATATTTTTTAAAAAATAATTAAACAATACCTTTTCTTCAAAATGCAAAAACAACATTTTCTGCCCTGTAGCGGGTAAATATTAAGTTAAAAATATGCCTCTTTTGCTGGGATATAGTAGATTTTTTGGGCATTCCGAAAACATGCACAACTGAAAATTGACGATTTTTGATTTATGACGTTCTTGAAAGGAGTGAGCGATGTATTAACGTACATAAACTTTTTTTTTATAAATCAACATTGAAGTAAAAGTTTCCCCAACCAAAACAAATGGCAGTCATAAAAATCATTTTAAAATACTTTCGTTAGTCATTTGTACATGTTGACAACCAATTTAAATTCAACAAAAAATAATCGTTTTTTTATTTGACCGCTGTTTTTAAATCCCTAACAAAAATCCAAGTTACTCCCACAGGCACTTAATATCAAGAGGATATAAATATTTCAACCCTTCCCTTAGTTTTTCAAAGTTTTTTATTCATCCCTTGAGAGTGAAAGCTTCTACAACTTTTGATTTTAACTCAAGTTTATGTCACTGAAAAAGAAACATATTTTTTTTGCGCTGAAAATCATACACAGCGTCATGACATTTTGTAAACGTGTTACTTTGACGAAAATAAGTGCCTACAATAACTAAACGTTAAAAAAAGGCTAAAGTAATATAATCCTTCTGAATCTTGCCAAATTCAAATACACATTTTTATGGTTGTATTAATACGAGTATCTTTTCAAATAACAGACGCTATATAATTTATTTTCACATTCTAATTTCCTTTTTAAGCGCTCACACAATTCAATGAACTACCTCTTCATGTGAAAAATGTGCCATCTCTGATGATTTTCAAGAAATGCCTGAAACAAAACTATAAATCCTTGGAACCCTAACTCTCCAACTTTCAGTATTACTTGATTTCTTCTACCTCTCCCCCTTTAACATTTCTCTCCTTTGCCTTTCTTGTTTCCTCAATACACAATTTTATTAATACACAATGCTGGAATTATTTGTTCATTACTTTTATTTTTTTTCTATCGTTTTATAAAATTCAAATGTAAGTATAAACAAAATACAAATTTTATCGTTTATTCATCCATGTTATCTGCATATGGGTGAAACACATATATATATATATATATATAATATATATATATATATATATATATATATATATATATATATATATATATATATATATATATATATATATATATATATATATATATATATATATATATATAAATATATATATATTTATATATATATATATATATATATACATATATATATATATATATATATATATATATATATATATATATACATATATATATATATATATTTATATATATATATATATATATATATATATATATATATATATATATATATATATTTGTTTATGCGTATGTGTGTATCTACTTATACATAGTGAATATATATGTAACTAATCCTTAAGGGTCATTTTATACAAACAAAGATCAGAGTGTAATTATGTTCTTACAAAAATTGTAGTATAGTAGGTATTCCAAAAAATAATACGAGAATAATCCGAATCTATACATTCTTTATTCGCTTCCATCTGGATAATATTTTCTTCCCCTAGTCTGGCGATGTATTGTTTTCAGTTAATAATTGAAGCATACTGTGTAAGGGATGGGAAGCTGGGAAATTGATTAACCTTTGTTTTTCCACCCTTCTCGTCTTTCGTTCTTTTTGTCTATCTTATTTGCTGCTATAAATTGTACATCGTGTTTGTACAGAATTTGTATTGCTATATTTCCATAGATTAATCAATCATTTATATAGAATGTAACAAGAGAGATAATGCTGATAATCCAATATAATTATTGTAAGGTTAAATATATGGTTAAAATGTAACTTTGTTTTAAAATCACTTTAAATATTTTATTATAACCTACATATAATATCTTGATAAAGAAACGGTTAGCTGTGAAACTGGTAGACGTTATAAATAAGTTTTATTAAAATATTTATAGTGATTTAAAAACAAGGTTAAATTTTAATTATAAAATGGAAAATCACAAAGTTAGTTCATCCAATATAAACTATAGATATATTTATTTTATGTGTTTGTTTACATATTTCATGGTATGTGCTTTCATTTATAAACATAATATAGACATATAGACATAAAATACAGCTTAACCCCCAGTAACGTTGAGATATGTAGCGCTTTATCAGAGGGAATGTTATAAGTAGTTAATTTTTAAAGTTGTATTTTTTCATTTTAACTAGCGGAAAAGACTAAAATGAGTCATTTAAAATTAAAATACAATTTAAAAACACTAACTCCCTACAACTTTCCCATTGATAAACGTTGTACTTATCTCAACGTTTTAGGGGGGTTAACTGTAATAGAAAAAAACTTGCATAGGCATAGTCTATGCGTGGGTATACAATACATATTACAAATATTGTATAATACGAAATACCTATATGTTTTTTTGTAAAACTAAATTATATTGATATTTTTTATCATTTTAAACTGATAATTTAAAATAGGTGGAAAAATAAGAAGCAATAATTAGAGAAATAAAATGAAAATATGTAAAATAAGAAATTTTGAACTGATATTTCTGGGTGGAACTGTATTTTATATAATAAAAACAATAACTTTATACTCTATTATATACTTATTTTATTTGACCAGTTACCAGGTTTTTCCAGTTATCGACATCAGCAGTCTAATGATGTCGGTAACTACAAAACCCGATAACTGGTCAAATAAAAAAATATGAAAAACCGTAAAGTTGGTTATTATAAAAAATTGGAATCAAAGAAATATCAGTAAAAACATTTTTTATAGTCATAAATATAATGTCGCCAATTCGTAAAAACTTGAAGTTTCTCAACATCAAATAACATTCATACACCGAACTACCCAGTGGACAAATTGCATTGAGCCCCCCCCCCCTGTTGTAATTCATTAAGTGAGTTATCGATTAGATAATCGATTAATGACTGAATTATCTTTTCAGTTTACCAATTCATCATTTACAAAAAGAAATCACTTTCATTCATCCGATTTGCGATCCAACGCATAAACACTTTTCTTGTTAACGAAAAATACTGGACTAACCGTCCCCACCACGACTTGTTTTGATGTAAACAAGTGTTACGTTATATGGTGAAACAAAAAATGGGTTTCGAAATTAAAATTTGCTTGGCCAATACTACTATGTACTTCTTTATATATTGTAACACGTGTTTCGATGCATTCTGCGTCATTTTCAAAAACCACATTTTTGAAAATAACGCAAAATGTATCAAAACACGTGTCACAATATATTTTAATAAAAAATGGTATTTACCACTTTTTGGACGAATGAGTGAGGAAAGAACGGTAAAAAAAATTATGAGGTGAATGTAGTTGTAAAAAGGAGCAGAGGAACTTGGAATTATCAGGTATCTCAAATATTTGAAAGCGGTCAGGTTAAGAGTCGAAATAATCGGCGGGTATGTATGAAGAGATGTATGAACGTGGAAGAGGCTAGAATGTTTGCAAAGACAGAGTGGCGTGGTGTAGAGTTCTATTCTCTCTGCCTACCTCTCCGGGTAACGGCGTGACGGTTTGCTGTTGTCATTTACCAAGCTAAATTTTTAATTATAAAAACCTTTTATATTATTTCATCATTTGGGGTAAATGAATTAGGTTATATAGCACGCTTCATAAATTTTAAACTGACCGAATTTAAAATTGGCCAACTTTGAATCACGTCTTCTTACACGGGTTTAATTAGTTTTCACTCATAAATAACATGAAATTAAATAAAAACTATAAACATAAAGAGTAAATCCACTCACGAGTAGACATAGGCTATAAAACTTTTTAAAAAAATGAAGCCTAAGTACGGCTATAAAAAGCGGTGTTGTATAAGCCACAGGTAGATTTCAGAGTTATTTGGACGTTAGATAATTCAAAAATAAAAATTCACATAATTTCCCTGTCATAAAATAAATAAATAAATATCATATGTAATACACTAAAAGAGCAAAATAATCCAAATATATTAATTTTAATGTTAGAGAAGTTCACTCACCCGATCTCCGCAACATGCCTCTTCATTGACATCTAAGAGGAACTATGTTTTGAAGCGTGAACAGTCTACCTCACTCGGATACACTGATTACACACGTGAATATCACAAATTACACAAACGCAAACACACTGATCACACACATGACACACACGAACACACGTCTCCAAATTGCATAAATTACTTATGTTATTACATCTATCTATATTAATAAACAAAATATATTAATTTATTCGAAATCTCAAAACTCATTTAAAAAAACTTCACTGATTGCTGTACAATTTTGTCATAACGTTTCGTTCGAATACGCACGTGTTTTTATATATCTGTGACGACAGTTTTTTCAACGTTGGGACATATAAATCATTAGTTTTAACTGATTTTTTAACCGCAATGGCAGCGCCATTTATTAAACCTAACAAGACACACACACACACATACACTATATTAAACATAGCTCTTGGTTTACAGCGTTCTTTTTAACAGCTTGAGTAAACAAGAATTATTAACGGTTTTGATTGCATCACAGTAATAAATCGATTTAAAGTATTTTTCTAAAATTTTCATAATTCTCATTGATTTTAAGAATTTTATCATAGACTTAAGGTATTTTATCATAAATTTAGAGTATTTTATCGGTGATTTTAAGTATTATTATATTAATTGCATCACATTGTGAAATTTCGTAAATCAAAAATGCAATTTAACAACTTAGGCTACGGTAACGCGTGGCGGAGTACAGCTTGTGAAGAATAAAAGGATTAAACTCACGAATATCACATTTTAAAACACTACACCACACATGAATCATATCGATTACTAATTACGTATGAGAAACATACCAAATCTATACAAAACCCACGAAATGTGATATTATTTCACAACAAGGCGTTAACACTCCCGCCGATACCTTTGAAATTTTTCAACTGAGTTCGCAGAGAAAATGCATTTCGACAATACTTTTTATTGTTACAATTTTTTGTTTTTGAAAAAATTCGAAGAATCACAAGCCTACATTACTGAGCGAGTTTAATTATTTGGTAGAACCATGTAAGTACCTGTGTGCTAATTATAACAATAATTATATATTTTTTTAATTCTTCTTCTTCTTCTTTTTTTCTTTTTTTTCTTCTTGGTGTAGGCCTTGTGGCCTGTTTTCAAGAGGGATTAACCTCCTGCGATGTCGATTCCCAGCTGTCAATACATCTCTTTGGTGGTCTGCCCGGGAGTCGACTACCTTGGGGTTGGCTGTGCAGTGCGATGTGGGTGAGTTTGTATGGTTCCATTCTTCTCACATGCGCATACCATTGGTTTATTAAAATTAATTTATTTATCAATTATATAATAGTTATAATTGGATTATTATATTCAGTGAAAAACAAAGTGTCGGGCTGTGGTCCCGTGGTTAGTGTCGCGGACTCTGGAGTCAGAATTTCAAGGTTCGAACCCACTCGTCCACAATTTGAGACATATTTCTAAAATGAGCCGCTAAGGCTCACAGAAAAAACAGGAAGTCGAAGTATTTTTGTAAATAATAAAAACACAAATATTTCTCTTTTATTTAAAAAAAAATCACTTCACAATATTTTAAGTGGGTTCAAATCGTTATGCACAAATTCTGGATTTTTTGTGTCAAGTTATTTCCTCAAGATTTTTTTTATTGACATCTCAACAAAGATGAATAAGAATATTTAAGTGTGGGCATTTACAGAGCTTACGACCTGACATGGGCTGGTTTACGTAATCATTTCTGGCACGTGTAACAATCACAATTGTTCCCACTTTTGACAACGATACTACTCTAATTTCGGAAGTTATATTTATGCTTCAATTGAATATATCTTTTGCCTGCTACTTCTCCGACAACATATATTATTTTAAACTTATTTGTGGACAAATATTTGGACACACACAAAATAATGTGAATAAATAAACACGCCCTTTCCCCGCAAGGGTAGGTAGAGAGAATAGAATGCCACACTAATCTACCATCGCACACATATTTGCCTCTTCCACATTCATACATTTCCCATACAACACTACTATTATTCCGACTCTTGATCTGACTACTTTCAAGTGCTTGAAATATTTAAGCGAGCCAAGATTTCCTCGGTCTTCCTCTGCTTCTATTACCAACCACTTGCGCCTCATAAATTTATTTAACTATCCTTACTTCACTCATTCTATAAAAACAACTCTCAAAAACAGTGTTTTTGTTTGTCCGTTTGTTTGTTTTTTCTTTTGGCTGAATTTGGTTGTCCGTCGTAAGAAAAAAGGGATAAATGCTTCTATATTTTTAATATATTTAAATCGTATCCGCTCCCTAAGTGGAGCATATGGAGTCCACAAACTATCTCTAGGCTTGTCTGTCGGCTGCCAGCTCCTTTGCATCCTCCCAAGTCAGATCCGTGTCCCGAAGTTCTGACGAGAACTGCCGACGAATTGTCAGCAGTGGTCGTCGCCCTGTCGTAAAAGAGGTAAGCTTGATTAAGGCTCTCAGGAGGCATTAATTTTTAACCCTTGATAACTTAACTATTTTGGTAGTAGTAGCTGTGCGGAACTAACCATCACGCCGCTTCCCCGTAGGGGTAGACAGAGAGAATAGAACGCCACACCACTCTGTCCTTGCAAACATTATTCGCCTCTTCCACGTTCATGCATCTCATCATACATACCCGACGATTATAACGACTCCTAACCTGACAACTTTCAAGTATTTGGAAAACCTGATCGTGCCATGTTTTTCTCGGTCTTCCTCTTCTCCTTTTTCCAATTACATTCGCCTCATAAATTTGTTTCACCGTTCTTACCTCACTCATACGTTCTACATGTCCAAACCATCTCAACACACTTTCTTTCTTAATTTTATCGATAATGCTTATCTCAGCTTTGCATTCATTCCTTATTTCACTATTCGAACATCTATCATACATCCTTTTGTCACACATTCTTCTGAGAGATCGCATTTTGACTGCATTCAGTCTACTTTCATCCTTCTTTTGCCAACTCCATGTTTCACTTCCATACATTAAAGTTGGAACCAGAACTCCGTTGTGTACTGCCAGTTTAGCTGTGCGGAGTAGTTATTTATTGTTAAATGTCTCTAAACCCAAATTTAAGTGCCATTTAACCGGTTCCTATTTTTTAAAAAATACTTTAGATAAATTTCACGTTTTTAATTGCGAAGTCCGCAATATGAATGTTTAGTTATTAATAATAATAAATAAATCCCTTACCGCACCCCAATGGTGCATAGGGCACTGCTTCATATAAACGCAGTATTATCTCGATCGATTACACACGAAGGAACGGTGATCAGCCCCCCACTTCAGGTACCAGTCCAGTGTAATATTGAATAAATATTAGAGTGAAAAAATCACTTATATTTATTAAACCCTCCTTGGGAATCGAACCCGGGACCTCCAGAATAGTAGGCGAGCATGCTGACCATTACACTACGGAGGCTGACAAGTTATTAAAGGTTAAAATAGTTTTTTTTTATTTAAACGTTTTTATTAAATACAATATAACGTTCAATTTTGTTGGTAATTTTAAGTCGCCCACAATATTCAAGCATTATTTATTTTACACGAGCAATATCGTTTTTTGCAACAGGATCAAACCCATAGTACCCAATTTTATGACGTGTTACTTTATTGCCTGGTATAAACTCTCTCGGGAGGGAAAAAGAGTGAGAGTCATTATACGCCGCTAAACTTTAGCCCTCATGTTCGTACGCTATCAATGATTTTACCATACTAGTTTAATACAAAGAGCACATCGCTCACTCCTTTCAACAACGTCAAATATCAAAAAACTTGATTTTTTAGGAGATCGTTTTTAAACTTTAAAAATATAATAAACAGTATTAAAAATAAATATCAAGCCACTTATTGAACTTTTTACTGTGCAATAGATCTTTTAAGGTAAAACCTGTATGTTTTTTCAAAAATATTTCAAAATAAATTAAATATTTGAAAAATATTTAGTTTATTTGAAAAAAATAATTAAGCATTACCTTTTCTTCAAAATGCAAAAACAACACTTTTTGCCCTGTAGCGGGTAAATATTAAGTTGAAAATATGCCGCTTTTGCTGGGGTATAGTACATTTTCTGGGTATTCCAAAAACATGCACAACTGAAAATTTACGATTTTTGATATATGTCGTTGTTGAAAGGAGTGAGCGACACGTTAATTTTAATTTAATTTATTTTGTCCGCCTACCTGGTGTATGCTTAGCGTATTTTGCTACCATGCTGGAGGTCCCGGGTTCGATTCCCAGGAGGGGGGGTGAAAATCAATGCATTTTAGTGATTTTAAACTATAATATTCAGTAAATGTTACCCAGGACTGCCCCTGAAACGCAAGAGTGATCGTCTTGCCTTCATGTACGTAACGATCAAGATAACACTGCGTCAATACTATGCAGTACCCTATGCACCAATGGGTTTGGATAAGGGTAAGAAGAAGAAGCATTTTGACAAGAAGGAAGCCAATGTATTTACAGAGCTTATGACCTGTCATAGACTGGTTGAGTAATCACTTTAAACACATTTCAAATGCCTGAAAGTGGTCGTTTCAAGAGTTTGAATAATCAGTGTGTATGTATGAAGAAATGTATGAATGTAGAAGAGTTGTTTTCAAAGACCGATTTGTGTGGCGTTCTATAATATCTGCCTACCTCTACAGAAAGCGGCGTGACGTCTGAGACATAACTATTTATCATTAGAATCCTAATGGTCCATCAAACCTCCTGCCTTAGTTTTTCCCTCTACCTCCTTCCTTAAACTTCCTTTTTCCTTTGCCCTCCTTATTATCATCTTTTGTTTTTAAAAAATATATTTTCATTTTAATTAATGTTTTTTTTTAATGTTCAAGTAGTATCTACCCTTTGATTGCAAACAGCTATATATGGTATCAAACGTTTTGATCAATATCACCAGTCGGTTTTTAGTTGGTTGGAAGATTGTTGGGTAATATATCCAAAATAAAACAAGGTTTGTTGGATTGAATTGTACATTTATTTATGTATATGTTAATACGTTTGATACCAACAATTCAATATGGAATTCTACCAACTGTCTGCAGTGACAATAAATGGTTGGAAGATATTGGTTTTTAGCAATAAGCCCGCCAATGTACTTATTTATTTTCTAAACATGAAGTTTAAATAAATAAATCAATAGTATTATTTTTTGACATCTCATCAAAGATGAAGAAGAATATGGAAGTCTGGGCATTTACGGGGCTGACGACCGTCATCGGCTGGTTTAAGTGATCACTTTACAGACGTGTAACATTCACCAATTCTACCCATTATTGACAACCACACTACTCAAATTCTTGGAAGTTCTGTATATATGAACCAATTTAGAAACCTTGTTTTTGAATCACTAGAACTCCACTAGAGACATCTATTGGTGAGATGTAAAGAAGCTTTTTATTAAGCAGAAACTCTTATAAGTAAGCCCGCCAATGTATTTATTTATTTTCTAAACATGAAGTTTAAATAAATAAATCAATAGTAACTTGGTTAGTTAGTTAGTTTGTATTTTAATTTTTATTCATATGGATAACTAAACTAATTGTGATATTTAATCCTGTCAACATATACAAAACTACTGAAATTCGGGAGTACAGGAAGCTGGTTCCAGCCAATCTAGTAATTCTGATTGAATTTTAATCCAGGATTAGAGAACTATGTTTGCTTACAAATATAAGCCACTGCTGAAAATAATAATTATAAAGGGATCAGATAATATTCATAACGAAGGCTGTTGGGATACAAGTATTTTATATGATAATAACTAACTAACTAACAGTCACGCCGCTTCCCCACAGGGGTAGGAAGAGAGAATAGAACCCCATACTACTCTGTCTGTGCAATCATTATTTGCCTCTACAACATTCATGCATCTCATCATATATACCCATACACATTGCAAATTCAATAAATAGTAACATGTATCATATTATTTTTTGACACCTCATCAAATATCAAGAAGAATATGGAAGTCTGGGAGCCTTTACGGGGCTGAAGACCGTCATAGGATGTTTAAGTGATCACTTTACACAATACTCAAATTCTTGGAAGTTCTATATAATATATATTATATGATCCAATTTTGAAACATTGTTATTGAATCACTATAACTTCACTAGAGACATCTATTGGTGAGATGAAAAGAAGCTTTTTATTATTCCATATTCTTCTAAATCTTTGATGAAATGTATGTTTATTTTCGTTATATTTTTGCAAGTGTCAAATGTATAAATGATTAATTAAAAAATACAAACTTTAACCAAAATACTTTCAATGTAATTAAGCTTAAATTTATCTCGAGGTCTTAACAAAATAGGCCTTAATAAAGTTTAATGCTTTTAACCTTCCCGATTTTTCTCTTCATACTTTAAAACCCTCTTCAAAAGTTTAAAGATCAAATAAAGAAAGGACTCATTCTTCAATAGCATAATTAACTCTGCTTCAATTTTTTAGTGTTACAGTTTGCCATCCCTGAGATACAATTACTTGGAGTTGATAATAAGAATTTCTTGAATGTTTTTCGCAGATACTTTGTGGCACATTTTATAAACTTTATAAAATAAAAACAACTTTGTTTTACCCACTTTTTATTGGTACACTTTATGCAACCGATTTCGACAAGAACCTTGTCATCATCAGGGTTCATGTACTAAATTCTAAAACATTGAAATACTCATAGCTAATTGCCCTCCCCTTACCAAAAACTTCCAGGCAGTCCGTTCACCATATCGTAGTCGTACAGGAGAAAGTGACCAACTAACAAAACGTAAAATGTTCAGGAGGTCCATTTAAGTCACTTTTGCTTGGCAACAAAATAAACAGCAATACAGTCATTTTTACCAAGTCAATATATTATACTTACAAGTTAAAATCCTTTGGGATGTTTTCAGGGCAATATTAAGCTAGTAAGATATCAAATAGTCAAGTCACGGTTTTGTAAAAAAATGCACTGGATCACTTTCTCCTGTATGACTACGATTTGAAAATGTGATTTGAAAAATTTGATTTAAAAAAATCCTGAATGTTGTTTTATTGTGCATTGCGTATTTCATTGAGTATTTCAATGTTTTAGAATTTAGTACATAAACCCTGATGATGACAAGGTTCTTGTCGAAACCGGTTGGATAAAGTGTACCAATAAAAAGTGGATAAAACAAAGTAGTTATATTTTATAAAGATAAAAAGAATGGTGAACGCAACATGTAGCGAATGTATTGTGTTATGTATTCAATAAATTAGTTTGATTTGCTTACTTCACTGTGTCACAGACCCGAGGCAAGGGTTAGAATTTTTTTAAATCTGTGAAATTCCGGCCAATATAACGGTAGTGTAAAAGCAAAGGGGTATATCTGTCTCAGACCAAATTTTACAGGAGAGCAAAAATAAACTTGTGAAATTAAATAACTCATTTGTTTTATATATTTTTAAATGTGCATATCTTAATAAAACTAAATAAGCATTGCAACGACAGCTATATCCTACATATAGCTGTCACATATGGAATACACTATTTTAGACATTTTGTGGAACAAACTTAGAAAACGAAAAATTTGACAGATATGCCCCTTTGCCATTGCACGACCGATATATGGTATATATATTTATATCCTGGGTGTACTGGCAAAAAAAGTTAACTCAAAAATATGCAATTTTGAATTAATGATGCACAAAATAACGTTCTATAAACTGGCAAAATACACTTGGTAGTAAAAGATTTAAATAACAGGGATTTTAGAATTAACGTTTTTAGCGAGTATACCCACTATATATTATTCTAACCCTTATCCGCATCCAATGATGCATAGGGCACTTCAATGGATAGAATAAATTTTATCATAATCATCAAATACACGAAGGTAAGGTAACCAGCCTACCGTTTCAGATAGTAGTCCAAGTTGATATTAAATAAATATTAGACGGAAAAATTACAAGTATTTGTTTTAACCCTCTTGGGAGTCGAACCCGGGACCTCCAACACCGTTGCCTAGTGCGCTTACTACTATACTATGGAAGCGGACGTATATTTCAATTTTAATACTGAATGAATACAATAATTCAAAAATTAAAAAAATTATGTATTGTAGCTTGAACAAATATTTTATTTTGAACCAGCGGACTTAATTGGTTTTTAAGGGCTTAATCACGCTTTAAAGTGTATATATGTATATAAAGTGATAACTTAAACCAGCTTATGACGTCGTAAGCCTCGTTAATGCCCAGTCTTCCACATTCTTCTTCATCTATGTTGAGATGTCAAAAAATTCATCTAAAAACAACTTCTAATAGGAGATAATCAAAATTTGTAAATATTTATTTGGAAACACTCAAAATATTGTAAATATATAAATAATATGAAAATAATTCAATACTATATTATTATTCTGTGTCTCATATAGTAATAAACGATGCTGCTATATGACTGAACATTCTTCCACGTCTTTCATATTTCAGGAATTTCATTAAGAGCTAGTCTCAGGTATTCTGGATGGCTTCCTTCGGTCCTCGGCTATTCTTAATACACTACTAGTGTGTATACAACTTTCAGAGAAATAAAAATACCCTGATCTACCCCTTGTTCAGTACTTGCAAATTATTTAAAATATTAGTTCATTAAAAATGGTGAAACTTATCAATGAAATTTCATTTGAAAGAGTTTAATTTCAAAGTTAAACAGGTTGAAAATTGAAACATTATAATCTCTCCTTGGAATCCCGACTGTCCATCTAATCAATCTTTTTTAATATTATTTTTCAAAGATGAAGAAGAATATGGAAGTCTGTATATTTACGGGGCTGGTTTAAGTGATCTCTTTTCACACGTGTAACATTCACCAATTGTACCCATTATTGACAACCACACTACACAAATTCTTGGAAGTTTTATATATTTGAACCGATTTCTAAATATTGTTCTTGAATCACTAGAACATCACTAGAGACTTCTTTTGGTGAGATGAAAAGAAGCTTTTGATTAAGCAGTAACTCTTTTTTAAATATGTGAGATCCGAATCTTGGATTATAATCACATGCATGAGAAACGCCAGAAAATATCATTTTCATTTTTATTATTTTAGCTTACAATTTGACCAGTTTATTTATTTACAACATTTTGAGTATGTCCAAATATTTATCAATAATGGGTAGAATTGGTGAATGTTACACTTGTGTAAAGTGATCACATAAACCAGCCTATGACGGTCGTCAGCCCCGTAAATGCCCAGACTTCCATATTCTTCTTCAGCTTTGATGTCAAAATTAGTAAACTAATAAATTTTCAGATGTCAAAAATAATATGAAAATAACTCCTATAATTGGAGATAATCCAGATTTTGTGAACAAGTATTTGGACACACTCAAAATGTTGTCACTTCATTGAACACCTGGTCTGTCTTCACTGAATCGATTCACATGTCCAAACCAATTCTTCATACGAGTACCTTTCTCAATTTAATCGATAATGCTCAGCCTTACATTATTTTCTTATTTTACCAATTGAACATATATCATACATTGTTTTGCCGCACATTCATCCCAGAGTCGACTTTCATCCTTTCTTTTGACAACTTTACGCTTCACTTTCATAGATAAGGTTTAGTGCCAGTATTTCGTTGTGTAACGGCAGTGCTACATAATTTTGATTTCCTTGAATGTTTTTCGCAAATACTTTGTGGCACATTTTATAATTTTTATACAATAAAACAACTTAGTTTTAACCACTTTTAATTGGTACACATTTTCCAACCAGTTTCGAAAAGAACCTTGTCATCATCAGGGTTTATGTACTAATTCTAAAACATTGAAACACTCATAACTATAACCTAACTATGAGTATTTCAATGTTTTAGAATAAGTACATAAACCATGATGATGACAAAGTTCTTGTCAAAATCAGGTATGCCAAATACTTGAAAGTGGTCAGGTTAGGAGTCGTAACAATCGGCGGGTATGTATGAGGAGATGCATGAACGTGGAAGAGGCGAAGAATGTTTGCAAGGACAGAGTGGTGTGGCGCTCTATTCTCTCTGACTACCCCTGCGGAGAAGCGGCGTGATGGTTAGTTAGTTACCAATAAAAAGTGTTTTAAACAAAGTTGTTTTATTTTATAAAGTTTTTAAAACATAATATTGATCCTGCTCGCCGTATATAAATCAATTTCACTTGCCAGCAGTACACATTTGTTAGACCGCGAACTTGAATTATCAGCCGTGAAATCAGACACAATTAATTACCAAGTATCAAGGTCCCACGCGTATAAATTTCCAATCTTTTTTCACAGAGGGTTGAAATTAGTATGTACAGAACATTTACAAAGATATCATGGCTTCTGAGTTTGACAGTATCTAACTTGATAATCTTGCCCACCTATAATGTGGGGTGTATACGTTATGTATGTGTTTATACTGTTAAGGGTTGGAACGTGAATTATGGTCTGGAAGGGTTGATGGAGATTAAGGTTTATAGCGTACAATGGTACATGATAAATTTCGGCTTTAAATACAGACGGTAGGAAATAAAACGTTTAATTTTAATTGATTTCTTTTAATTACATAAATTTAAATACATATGTTTATTTAAACGTATGTAAATTAGACAGTTTGTTATGAAATTTTTATTCACATAATCCATCGTTAATGGCTTGAATACATTACGTAAATTAACATCTTAATATGATGTTTGATATAATTATTTATTTATTTCATCATATAGGTACCTACATAATCAAAAATTACAAATTACATTAATGTGCCCTCAATGAGTTTTTTCCGTACCAAAGAAAAATTTTGCTATATTTATTTATTATATTATAATGAAAGAAAAAAATGTATGCAATAAAATACGACATGGTTGAATGATGCGATCTTTTTCAGATCTACCTATTCAAATTTTCCTTTTATGAATAGATCTTTTATATTTATTTTATATTTTAAAAGACTTTATAAAGCAGGTTATACGACTTTATTGCATAATAATCAAAGTTCTTTTGACCAAAAAAAGAAATGTTATATTTTCTTTGATGTTTTTCTGTGTTTCGGATCTTGTAGGTACTTCTATGTACGTTACCATGAAGTGTGTTAATTGGGATTTGTGTGCTTTGCTGCGAGGTGCTTTCTTGTATTTTGTGAGAGTATATATTTAAGATTGAATACATAAAAAATGTTCATTCTACTTTTGCCAGGTTAAAGATTTGTTTTAATTTAGACTCACAATGTGTCAATGGTTTTTTGGGATTCCAAGGAGAAGCGTAGTGAAGCAGAGAAAACAAGTTCATCCAAGGAAAGGATCCAAAATTGCTATGACCTAGTCGACGTTATCCATGATAGAAGGAGAACGAGGTATTTTATTTATATCTTAATTATGTCTTGCCGTAATGTGAATACTGAAACAATAAATAGATATATAGTATTGTTAATAATATTGTAAGGGAAAAGTCTACCAAATAGTAATCAGACCCACACTCCTCTATGGCTCCGAATATTGAACGATGTATAAAACCTACTTTAGGCAACTAAATCTGATGAAATGCGCATGCTTGTATGGTTAGATAGTGTCCCTTAGAGACAAAATAAAGAGTTCGCATTCGGGCGTAACGTGCATCAATAGTAAGGTAGAGAAAAGGAAACTGAGATATTGTGGTCACATATGACGCAGGGAACATGATCATATTATGAACCAGGCAATCACCGTGGATTTTCTTCGAAAGACATATAGAAAAAGACTAAAGTACTCATGGATGCTGCGGAAAAAAAATATGATTCGATGTCATAGCCTTGGCGACGTTGTCCATGACAGAAGAACCTGCAACTTGAGGAAGAGGAGAGCTGACTCCAACAGACTACAAAAGACGATAAATTAGGATGTAGCTTAGCAGAAGATTAATCAAAAAATGTAATTTGGATATTTTATAACGGGTTGAATGGCCTAGGTGAGATTACCTATGATAGAAGGACCTACAACCTGAGGACTAGAAGAGCTGACCCCATCAGACTATAAAGATTATTAGTTGGAATGGAGCCAGAAAGAAGAAGACGTGTTTTAATTCATAACCCGTAAATTATGGTTTATTGGGGTATCCAAATTTTCTGCTGAAATTGTGCTGAAATATTTGGTTCAAATACGGTAACAACGTTGTTTTACATACTCGTATACATGTATCACATACTAAGCGTAAGTTTACGGGGCGAATCTGACAAATGGCCAATCTTGCGAATATGGGTCTCGGTTGGTTTACGTCTTTAAGCAAAAGGTTCATATATTAAGGTTGCTTTGCTCTCCGTCCATCTGGAATGTGAATAATTTGTGAGTAACCAGATAGGAGAATGTAATGCCTATAGTGGTATTACAAACGCGTCAACTACGGGGTATGAGTTGAAACTCCATTTTATAAAAATCAACTTATTAACCGTCATGACATTTACCGCAGGAGTAGGCAGAGAGAATAGCAATCTGTCTTACAAGACAATCTTCGCGTCTTCCACATTCATGCGTCTCCTCACACATACACACCTATTATACCAACTCCTGATCTGGCCGCATTCAGTATTTTTTGATCTTAGCTTATTATTTAAGCTGTTATTTTAACTCAAAACATTTTGAGTGCGTCAAAATACTTGTGCACAAATCTGGGTTCTCCACTCAGGAGTAATTTTTCCATTTTGACATCTCATCATATATAGAAGCTGGGTACTTACTTTTTTTTATTTTGATAGTAAAATAAAAAAGGTACATAAAATCAAAATATTATTTATACAAATTTGTAATATGATATAACGCTTGTGTGATATATTTAATTTTATTTATATATTAGACGTTTTATTTGTAGGACTCAGGTTATTTTTAAATCAAACACAGATTTTTTGAGTTTACTAAGTTGTATTTAATTAACCAATTGTCACAATATTAATTTTAAGTATTTTTTAATAAAAAAAAACAACTAAATAGACTCAGATTTAAAAATTGTTATATAAATTTTGTTTTTAATTTGATTGTTTGTATAATTATTTCGTTACATACTATACATTATGTTTATAAGGTATAACACTGACATTAATCAATAAAGAATTTAATTTCTTATTAAAGACAGCTTGTTTATCTCAACACGCTCTTCATATTAATAACTTTCAACCCCTAACATCTCCCTGAGACCTCATGCATCCACGTCTAGTCAATATTTCAGTTTCTCGGAACGGGGTCGGCTGCGAGCGGGTTAAAGCTCTACCCATTAAGTGCCGTCTATCGAGAATGGAGTAATTAACAACTGAAATTACAAACTATGGAATAAGTTAATAACTAACCACTTACAGGGGCTGCCAAATGCGGTAAGCGATGTTAACTTTATATTCTGTTCACGTGTAAAAAACTACGATTTATTTTTTTATTTTTCTTTTATTTATTTATTTATTCGGGAATTGTACAGCTTACATATAAAAAATTATATAATAAACAATAGTTACATTAACAATAATAAACATTACATTACATTAACAAAAAATTGTTACGTTAAAAAAAAGCCAATTAAACAATTCCACATTTATATTATAAAACTATTAAAAAACGTTCAGAGATTGAACAAAAAACAAAAAAGGGTTTTAAATAAAATAATAGATTTAGCAGGAAGGAGAAGGAAAGGAGAAGAATTAACAAGGGTGGTTAAAGGATTTTTTATCCTAGGTAAGAAGTTTAAAAATATATTTATAAATATACATACATACATATACATACGCATGCATACACACTTACAAACATATATATATATATATATATATATATATATATATATATATATATATATATATATATATATATATATAAATATATATATATATATATATATATATATATATATATATATATATATATATATATATATATATATATATATATATATATATATATATATATATATATATATATATAAATATATATATATATATATATATATATATATATATTTATATATATATATATATATATATATATATATATTTATATATATATATATATATATATATATATATATATATATATATATATATATATATATATATATTTATATATTTATATATATATATATATATATATATATATATATATATATATATATATATATATATTAATATATATATATATATATATATATATATATATATATATATATATACATACATACCTACATATACACATATACATACATATACATATACATTATAAATACAGAAGAAAAATTGTCATGCACCGTTCACCCCCCACCCATAACATAACTAGGTTATTGGTGGAGAGTAAACAGGGTATGACAACTTTCTACTAACCTCTTTTTTATTATAGCTATGCTATGCTGTTTTCATTAAAGAATAAATACAAAATAATGAAAACACGATATAATTCATTCATTTATTGATTTGGCGTTTAATTTGTAGAACTCCATTTTAATTTATGTATTAATTTTAAAACAAAAACAGATTTTTCGAGTCTACTAAGTTGTATTTTATTAACAAAAACACATAAAAGATTAACATTGTGACAACTGTTTCGCCTTGTTAAGGCATTATCAAATGAATGTGAAGATCAAATGCACTACGGTCCTTATGTAGCTATACAATTCTAAGTGACAGTTTTAACACGTGCAGCAATAATTTATGGGAGACAATAGTAGCTAATGGGGGATGTTGGTACGTACCCTTATATTTATTTTCTGGGAAAGGAAGGATTTATTGACATGGCAATTTTTTTGAGAAATAATCTTTTAAAGCTAAATACAATTGTTGGTAATATTATATTAATTAAAAATTATAAGTTTATCAATAACGCATCATGCAAGCGTTTACATAGAGAGAGGTGATTTACAAAAATATTGAATTTATATATGTTTAGCAGTGATGAAGATAAAAGGTTGGTTTGTGCATTAATAATTTTAAAATTACAGTTGTTGGTCATATTATTTTTAAGAATTTATATATGTAGATATAATTATTAGTTTATCAATAACGCATCATGCAAGCGTTTACATAGAGAGAGATGATGTACAATTATAGTATATTTAAATATGTTTAGCGGTGGTGAAGATATAAGGTTGGTTGATAATGCCCTAACAAGGTGAAACAGTTGTCACAATATTAATTTTTAACGTGTTTTTGTTAATAAAATACAACTTAGTAGACTCGAAAAATATGTGTTTGATTTAAAATTACAACAAAAATATAATTTACAATTAGATAGCTCAACATAGATGAAGAAGAATGTAGAAGTCTGGTTATTTGCTTATGACCCTTCGAGTCAGATTTTAAAATGTAAAACTAACTCCTAAGTATGGAAACCAGATTTGTGAACAAGGATTTGGACACATACAAAATGCTGTAAATAAAGTTACTAGTCAAATCAAAAGCCTGATTTAAAAAATTAAATCATGTTTCAGGCATCTTCCAGTATGTAAAATAGTTCGGAAAGGATCTTGCATATATTTTATCCAATAATCGACTGCATTCAGTGTACTTCCATCCTAAATACTTATCTTAGCAAAAATCACAAATCACTAACATCAATTTAAAGGACAAACAATTTTTAAAGAATGATTTCCTTTTACTTTTAATTTATAACTTATTAAGTGTATACTTAATGTTATTTTTTTATATTTAATATACTGTTTTTTTATTTCTGTCAAAATAAAATATATGTTTAAATATTCTTCTTTTTCTAACCCTTAATCGCACCCCAATAGTGCGGAGGGTACTGCATCGTATAGAAGCAGTGTTATCTTGATCATTAAATACACGATGGAAAGGTGATCAGCCTTCCGCTTCAGGTACCAGTCCAAGGTCATAATCAAATAAATATTAGACTGAAAAATCACTAATATTTATTTTGACCCTTTTGGGAATCGAACCCGGGACCTCCAGCATTATTATTAGCCTAGCGCCCTAACCACTACACTATGGAGGCGGACAAAATTTTAATATTAGCGCTTTTAATCAATTTATATTTTAATATCTATTGTATTCTTCTTATACCCTTTATTACAATCTAAAATAAAACGTACTTGTATACACACACGTTGTCCGTCTCCGTAGTGTAATGGTCAGCACGCTTGGCTACCGTTCTGGAGGTCCCGGGTTCCCCAAGGGGAGTAAAATAAATATAAGTAATTTTTTCACTGTCATATGTATTCAATATTACCCTGGACTGGTACCTGAAGCGGAGGGCTGATCACCTTTCCTTCATGTGTAAACGATCAAGATAACACTGCGTTTATATGACGCAGTGCCCTATGCACCATTGGGGTGCAGATAAGGGTTTTATTATTATACACATACATAGGCCATGCCTTTGTGGGATCTTTTTTTTGTATTAACAAAATATAATATTTTTCTTGTAATTATATTATATTCTGAAATGCAAAAAATACAAGTATAAAAAATCTACAATGATTGGAAAAAAAATTAAACGCTTGGAATTCTTTCTTTAAAGCACGAGACTTAGCATTATTCTTCTTTTCATCGAGCTCTAGATAGAAAATTGTTACTGATGAAATTTGTTGGGTTTCCCGTAGATGTGGGATTCCTCAGATACCGAGAAGAATTAACAAAATGTAATAAACTTTGGTTTATGAACCCTATAACTCAGGGTTACTGTTTAAGTCTCGTATTTCTATGCAAGAACCAGTTCCAGCATGTGATCTACTTTCTAGGCACCCAGTATATTGTACATTTACGTATAAAATTTACTTAAAATACTTTAACTAAATAACTAGACTTACTTTCTATAGACACTTTAGCAACTCCCAAAAATATATCATTCATATTTTTTTCTTATTGTGTAATTAAAAGATGCGAAATGAAATGAGATTGTATGTACACGTCTTTTCTTGTTTATTTGTTAATTTTTTTAAATTTAAGGTAATGTTTTTTTTCCTTTGGTAGGGAAGTAAGGTGCAATTTATTTATTTGCTTAAGTACAGTATTATGCCTTTTGTACAGAAGATGTGTAAATATTCTAAACACAAAGTGTATTTATATATCGGGTAGTGTATCAGGTAGGTATTAGTCGGGTAGTGATCTCGTGGTTAGTGTCACGGACTCTTGAGTCAGAGTTTCTCGGTTCGAACCCACCCTACCACAATTTGATACCTATTTCTAATAATGAGCCGCCTAGGCTCACAGAAATAGTGTGAAATTGAAATATTCGTGTAAATAATATAAACAAAAAGATTTCTCTTTTTTTAAATATATACCCATAGATACACACACACACATACACACACACACACACACACACACACACACACACACACACACACACACACACATACACACACACAAAACAAACAAACTCATACTTAAAAAGAGTATTTCAGTTCTTTTCTTGTATTAACATGTTCTTTTACTATAAGTACGAGTTCATATTTTAAAAAATTTCATTTTTTTTAAAGAAAAATGAACTTAAAAAAATGTTAAACAGATGAATTAATTTACATAAATGCTAAAGTTCACAACAAGAAACAATAAAAATGAAAGTTCATCGAATTACTTAAAACAGTGA